>NC_026003.2:58550141-58848133 GCF_000442705.2 Elaeis guineensis
GTAGACGAGTCTTAAATCAACATTATAAAGACATTGAGTGAGTATAGATGGTTGTTAGAGAATATCGGTATTGAGCGTGATCATATGAGAGATTACATGGATGTCTACTCACTCGTCAGTGATTTTCTCGATGCTATAGTGGTGTGAGTAGTTTTTTGATCTGTGGTGTCTCGACTGTTCATAGCGAGGTTGCTGTAGTTTGACTGCACATAAACATGGTCTCCTAGTCATTTGTATCTTTGTAGTGTATGTTGGCTACAGTAGGTTCATTATAGGAGTAGGATATGCACTTATAAGGGATCTATCGACCTTAGTAGATGAGTAGTTCTATGGGATTTGAAAAGCTGAGTCCATAAGTCTATGGCCATAGCAAGGTGATTGATGGAAAGGAGTTTTCATGAGCATCACATTTGGACTTAAGCTAATCTAATCTTTCATATGATGGATGTTGGGGTTTGATGAGTTTTCATGACCTCCATCTTGTCGGAATTCATGATATAGGAACTGAATCATACGGTAACTACACCTAGGGGTTTTATTTTCTATTCTGCTGGATTGTCATCACATACTGCTAAGCATCATTAGTGGATTGTGAGAATTCATTAGGATCATTCTGGATCGATAATCTTTGTTGGATGTGAGTTAGAATTGTTTTAGCCTATCGAAAAGTGTTTCGATGATACTATGATGGAGATCATGGTATGTCTCACTATCAGACAGAACAAGAACTTATGGGATCACACACAAAAGAGATTTTTGACTGATCAGATGATTGAGTTACAATTATGAATCGTAATAGAAATCAATTATCAATATGATTGATTATACAAAAGTTGTAATTAACTAATTCGCTAAGTGTTAGTAAATTGTAGGAGGATCAATTAGCAATTGGATTGCTTTTTGCTCAATTTGATTGAGCTATGGGGTTCAAATCAGATCTAATTGAATTAGATTCAATGTGATTTGGATTGTGTTTGATTAAATCAAGCCTAATTGGATTATAAGATAACCCAATTACATAAGGAGATCAATTCCTAGTTTGATTAGAACTTGATTCAATCAATTTTCTAATTAAATTAGGATTCAATTCAGATTTAATTGTGTTCCTAATAGGAATAGGAATTAACTTATTTTGGATGCAATCTAATCCTAATTTGGTTAGGATTAAATCAAATTTAAATCAGCACTTAAAGGAATCCTAGTTGGACTAGGATTCTATCTCCATATGCCCCACATGTCCTCACTTATAGGAATATTGCATCCCCATGGTTTTTGCGCATCCAAAATATCACACCATGCCTTCTACATGTCCTCCCTTGCTTTTCTTTCAGATCTGGTTTAATTTGGAATTAAATCAATTTGGTTATGAATCAAAATAGGAGTCCTAGTTTGATAAGGTGTTTGACCTTATCAAAATCTAAACCCTATCCAACTCATGGACGCCATCTATAAATAAGAGGGCTTTGGGACGTGGAAATAAGATCAGAAATCCTTCCTTGGGGCATGAGCTTGGGTGTGGGTTTCTCTTGGGCATTGGGTTTTAGAGAGAAGAGAAGGAAAAAAAGAGAAAGGGTTCTCATTGCTTCTTCCTCATCTTTTTCCTCCTAGTCGTCTTCTTCTTTGAGATAGTCTTAGAGATTGAAAAAAGTCTTTTTCAATCATCAAAGAAGCGATCTTTGCAAGAGAGCTAGCACCTTGGAGAGATCAAAGAGCCTCCGATCAGATCAGGCTTCGTATGGATACCTATAGAGGTCGGGCACGTGCGCGATTACATCAGAATCTGAGACATTCTCAGATCTGGATCTGAAGGAGTTCAGCGATTCAGGTATGTGATTCGATCATAAAATTATTTTTATTCTCTGAAGTAAGATGTTCTTAATCTTATTTATCATCATATGAACTAGATTCATAGGTATTTGATTTAGATCTATGCCTGCGTAGGATTAAATCTGATTTAATTTTATCTTCCATTGTTTGTTTTCAAAATTATTTTGAAATTTGCATGTAAAATATCTAAAATCTAACACTAAGCAGAGATAACTTTTATTCCCAATTTATATGTAAAGATAATGGAACTAGATAAGGATTTCGTAGGGTTGCAGGTCTTAAAAGGGATGTGCTATATTGAGTTGCAATTGAACTGAAGTTACACAAACTCATTTCGAGACTTAAAATTATAGTTCTATGTTCAGACAATTCTAATGAGTCTAGGATTAGATTTAGGGTTGAACCTTAAGCAAGATGGTTCATAGAGTCAAGGTAGGTTTTACAAAGGCTTAGGATTGATATTCAAAGTTACCATGATGATCTCAGATCAAAGGATCACTTGCACAACTCCTACTAGAGAACAATCAGCTAACATGTAAATAAGACTTCATCAGATATTCTCTCGTAGGTCTATTCAGTGAACTCATTCTCCAATGAGTACCCACATCTTTGTATTAGTGTCGCCACATAAATGGTTGTGAGATCAATCATCCTCATCACTGAGCATATATAGAACATGCCAGTTTTATCTGTATCATTGGATTTCGACTCAATGAACCAATGACTGAAAATATTTAAGGTTAGAGCTATCAAGGATTTAGATCTTACTGGCGTGATCTCATCATGGTCCTAAAATCATTGTCCAGACCCATGGGGTTCATTATAATCTTAAAACAATAATAAGATGCAGCATATAATGAATCAAAAAATTTATTTTATTAATTTAATAATGTTAAATACATGAGTTTGGAAGATTAATAGAAAAACACCCCATTGCATCACATATACGATTGGCTTGTAGAACATTATTCTTTCAATCTTCCACTTACACTAAAGTCAATCATCTCTATACTTGATGCCCATGCAATCTAGGTGGCAGTCAAACTGCTGCAATGAGAAGGCCTTAGTGAACAAGTTCGTTATATTGTTCTTGATGTCAACTCGCTCTACAATCACATCGCGTCTTTCAACTATCTTCCGAACGAGGTGGAACTGTCTTAGGATGTATTTGGATTTATGATGAGATCTCGATTCTTTGGCTTGAGCAACTGCTCCAGTATTGTCATAATTAAAGGACACTGGTTGTTCAATTTTCGGAACCATATTCAATTCTGAGATGAATTTTTTCATCCAGACGGCCTCCTCAGCAGCCTCACTAGCAGCAATGTACTTAGTTTCAGTGACTGAGTCAGCAATAGTTTGCTATTTGGAACTCTTTCAACTTACTGCTTCACCATATAGGGTGAACACATATCCGGATATGGATTTGCTATCATTCGGATCAGATTGAAAATTAGAGTTAGTATAACCTTCCAGTTTTAAATCAGATCCTCCATATATGAGAAAAATATCTCTAGTCTTTCTTAAGTACTTAAGTATGTTTTTTACAGTTTTCCAATGATCCTCTTCGGGATTTGCCTGAAATCTACTTACAATACTCAAGGTATAAGCCACATCGGCCTGGTACACAGCAGAGCATACATTATTGATCCTACAGTCGAAGCATAAGGAATAGAACTCATTTTATTTCTCTCTTCAGGTGTCTTAGGAGACATCTTCTTAGAGTGTTGTATGCTATGATCCATGGGCAAGTAACCTCTTTTACTTTCCTCTATGTTGAACCTCTTCAACACAAGGTCTATGTACCTAGATTGAGACAAGCCAAGCATCCTCTTCGATCTATCCCTATAGATCTTTATATTAAGTATATATGACGCTTCACCCAAATCTTTCATAAAAAAAACTTTTGTGATAGCCATGTCTTGATCGATTGTAATATAGGAATGTCATTTTCAATGAGCAATATGTCATCCACATACAAGATCATGAAGACAACAGCACTTCCACTAGTCTTCCTGTACACATAAGGTTTATCCACATTTTTGATAAAGTCAAACAATTTGACTGTCTCATCAAAATGGATGTTCCAGCTCTTCGATGCTTGCTTTAATTCATAAATAGATTTATTTAGCTTACATACTTGATTTGCTCTCCCACTAGAGATAAATCTCTCTGGCTGAGTCATATAGACTTTCTTCTCAAGGTTTTCATTGAGGAAAGCAGTCTTGACATCCATTTGTCAGATCTCATAGTCATGGTATGCAGCAATAGCAAGCATAATCCGAATAGACTTGAGCATGGCTACAGGCAAAAAGGTTTTTTCATAATCAATACCTTATTTTTGTCTGAAATCTTTTGCCACCAGCCTGATCTTATAGGTCTCTATCTGGCCATCTACTCTGATCTTCTTTTTGAAGACTCATTTGTAGCCTATTGGGGTCACACCCTCAGGTGCATCAATCAAAGTCCAAACTTAGTTGGTATACATGGAGTCCATTTCAGATTTCATGGCTTTAAGCCATTTGTCAGAGTCCATGATAGCTTTCAAATAGATTGTAGGATTATCATTCTCAATGATGTGGGATGTGTTGTCATTCTTAATGATAAATCCATATCTAAGTGGTACATTACGCACTTTACTTGATCTTCGGAGAGGAAGTGTGTAGTGGCTGAGCCTCAAAATGGGCACATTTGGTTGAGAGTCAGCTTACTGATTCTGGATCGATTGTAGGTCTTGAATTTTCTCAAGTTCAACTGATTTTCCACAGTCTTCTTCTTGGATGAACTCTTTCTCCAAGAAAATGGTATGTCTACCAACAAACATCTTTTATTGAGTAGGTTGGTAGTAGTATTCTATACTCTCCTTGGGATAACCCACAAACCTGCATTTTTCTGATTTAGCACTAAGCTTATGTCCATCAATATTTTTTTACATAAGCAGGGCAACCCCAAATCCTAAGGTGTTTATGACTGGATTCCTTCCCTTTCCATATCTTATATGGAGTGCTAGAGACAGATTTTGATGATATTTTGTTCAAAACATATGCCGCGGTCTCGAGAGCAAATCCTCAAAAGGAGATCGAAAGATTTGTGAAATACATCATGGACTGCATCATATTTAATAAGGTGCGATTCTTTCTTTCCGTAATACCATTTAATTGTGGAGTGTAAGGAGGTGTCCACTGAGAAAGAATATCATTTTGTTTTAAATGATCGAGGAACTCACTAGTTAAGTATTCTCCTCCTCGATCAGATCGAAGAGCTTTAATATTTTTGCCAGTTTATTTCTCAATCATTCTTTAATACTTTTTAACTTGTCAAAGACTTCGGATTTGTACTTTATTAAATACACATCTAAATCTAGACTTATCATCAGTAAATGTGATGTAGGAGTATCCATCTCTGGCTTGAGTCGACATTGGATCACAAATATTAGTATGTACAAGGTCCAAAATGTCACTCACTTTTTTTCCATGTCCAATAAATGGAGTCTTGGTCATCTTACCCATGAGATAAGATTTACAAGTTTCATATGATTCAAAATCATAAGGAGCAAAAAATTTATCTTTGTATAACTTGTTAATTCTTGACTCATTTATATGACCAAGTCGGTAGTGCCAGAGGTACGTGACATTCACATCCTCTCTTTTCTTTTCTTCATATTATCAACATGAAGTATATTATCATTAATGATAAGAATAAAAGATCATTATCAATAAAAGTATTTTCATAAAATTTATTAGAAAAATAAATAGAACAACCATTGTTCTTAGCTTTTATTTCAAAACCTTGTTTTAATAACAAAGGTACAGAAATAATATTTTTAATAATTTTTAGAATATAATAATAGATCTTCAGTTTCAAAATTTTGTTCGAAGGTAATTTCAAAATCTTGGTTCTCTTGACTTCGGCTTGGATGGACTCTCCACTAGCGCCGAACAGCACAAGGTCACCTTTACTAATTTTTTGCAGATCTTGCAACGATTTGAAAAGGCGTGAGCCACAAGTGGTATCTAATACTTAAGAATCTGAAGTTGAAGTACTTAATGATAAGTTTGTTTGTATCATATATAAATCTTTAGCAATATTTGCTTCCTTATGTTTCACAGTTGTAAGGTATTCCTTGTAATTCCTCTTCCAGTGCCTGTCCTTGCTGCAGCGATAGCAAGTACCTTTGACGGAGACTTTCTTCATCTTCTTCTTTAAGATGTTAGTCTTAGGGTTTATTTTTTTCTTAGAACTCTTCTTGCCTTTCTTCTTGGAGATCTTATCTACAAGAAGAACTGGAGCTTTTTCATCTTTGAAATGGCTCTGCTGTTTTGAGCATATTCAATAGTTCAGGCAGGCTAATATTCAATTTGTTCATGTGGTAGTTAATGACAAACTGAGAGAAAGAATCGGGAAGTGACTGCAGGATCAAATCCTGACTAAGCTCACCATCCATAACGAAACCCAGTTGTCCTAGACGAGTGATCAAATCAATCATTTTAAGGACATGAGTTTGCACAGATGTGCCTTCAGTTATCCTGATACGGAACAATTGCTTAGATATCTTATATCTAGCAGTTCGGCTTTGTTCTCTATATAACTCCTTTAGATTAAGGAGTATAGAAAGAACATCCATGTCCTCATACTGTCTTTGAAGCTCATTATTCATTGAGGCAAGATAATACATTTGACAGTCACACTATCATCCTTCCACATTTTATATGTGGCCCTTTCAGTATAGAAGGAATATCCATGTCCTCATACTGTCTTGGAAGCTCATTATTCATTGAGGCAAGATAATACATTTGACAGTCACATTGTCATCCTTCCATATTTTATTTGTGGCCCTTTCCTTCTTGGATGCATTTTCTCCGATCGTATCGGATGCAGGTGAATCCAGTATATAGAAGATTTTCTCCTGTGTGAACTATTTTTAAGTTTCTCAATCAGTCCACATAATTTGATCCGGTCAATTTATTTGCGTCTAATATGCCTCGAAGTGACAGTGAGGATGCCATTTATGCAGTTAATCTACAATAACAAGAATACAGTATAAGCAGACAACTCATGATGACATGCATAACTAAATTAAGACTTTTGTCTAATTTTGTTTTTTTTACTATTTTAACGAATTTCATAGTCCTCGAGTATGAAAAACGAGAAACATTATTATATTTCTAAGTGGGGTTGAGATCTCTATTTCTCACAAATACCTTGTGGATAGCACAACAAGTATTCATGAGTTTAAGAGTAGGTAACTTTTTACTAATTATATTTCATATCATTCTCAATATTTTTCTCTGTCTCTAGATTACTCATAGTTTCATGGATAGCACAACAAACTATAGAGTTCTAGTTAATTCTTATTCTCATATGGTCATATTTAAATAATGCTGCTCTTGTGGATAGCACAACAAGGCAACACTATTCAGATATGCCATAGGCATCAGTATGCACTTAGTCCACATTATATCAATTTTTATAGTAAGCCTTGTGGATAGCACAACAAACTCACTAAGATCTTGATATACTTTATTGACTAAGTGTCTACATCATTAATCAATCCAAATCCAAAACTCAATAAGACCGAATTGGCCAGGTAAGTAGATGGGAGTCTCCCAGTAGCTTTTCTTAGACACCAACAAAGTTGGTTAGGCCAGCATATGGACCTAATTAGAAAATCACCATTAACACTTTTCTAGACACCAATTGATCAAATGAATTCGACATTTGATTTGTAAAAGAATCCCGATACTACAACTTAATTTGATTTTTATAAAAGGATTAGGTCTCAGCACATCCTAACTATTACACAATATGTAATATACAAACAATGCTATTCAACATGCTTTTTCAAGTTATAATATCATGCATATTATCACGCCAAAAATGATTACAATAATTACAAAAGGGTGTACTAATGACTTAACATATAACAAGTTCAGTCAATATAAAATAAATCCTAATCGAATTAGGCATGTAATATACTCTTAATCAAAACGATTTAAGCACCAAATAACTATGAATCATAAATTTTTTATTATTGCAAATTCAAAATTTAATAACTGAAATTTAAATCCATGGTTCAAATAAAGTCAAAAATAATTTTTGATTTTTAAGACCGATGCTAGAACTCGAAGCAACATTTTGGCAAAATATGAATTAGATCAAATCTATGTTACAACTTTTGGGCTTGTTTTATCGAATCTACTAAAGATGGCTCTGATACCACTGTTGGATTTCGGTCACGCAAAAGAATATGAATTTTAAAAAATTTTTGACATGCAAATCGAAAGCTTTAATAATTAAAACTGTCGAACCAGAACTCAAATCTTAGAATCATGTTGTAGATGTCAAACAAAACAAAATCTGAGTATGCAAAGTGTTAGAAACTTATACTTTGTTAAATGAGCAGTATGGTAAGAAGGTGATCTCCACGAGATTCCAAAGCAGAAGTCCTCCAACGGTGATCTACATGGAAGATGGTCAAGGTCCTTCCCAATCGGTGCACCGTCGCAGTCTTTTCTTCACGAGAATACTATTGATTTTTTTCTCAAAGAACGATTGCACCAATGCACTATTGCCTTCGATTTCTCCACTTGGATTGCTCTAAGAGAATTCTCTTCAGAAGTCTCACAATCTAAGATTTGATTTTGTACTCCAACACACGGAAAAATCAAACTTTAGGACAAGCACACCTCACTTATTATTTTTCTCACCTTTCTTCTTTCTATCTTTTCCGTTCAATTTTTTTCTTGTCTTTTTTTCTGATTTTTTTAAGATTTTTTTCTCTCTTATCACATGCCAAGATCTTTGATTTTTCATCAATTTTCAACCCTTATCCCATAAGAGGCGCCCCATTTAAATAGGTAATGAAGAGGTGTCAAGGAGACCCAAGGGGTGCCAACTCTTGGCGCTCCACTTCCTCACGAAGAAATTAATTCTTTGATGAATTAAGTGGCGCAGAAGAGGCTTCACACAGAAGGACTCTTCCTCTTCTGCGCCTTATAATTTCCTAATTTAATTTTGGCATGTGATAATTAAGGAAACAGTGGAAACCGAAGAGATCGTTAAGAGTCTCAAGGATTCTTCCTCTTCTTAATGCAAAAATGAGGGTGGCGGCATTTATTTTTGTTATGAACATCAGGGTGGCGTGGAGGAGTCCTTCCACATTTGAAACTCTTCCAAGTTAGGGAGGAGTCCAATTAAAGTAGACCTAATCCAATCAGGTCAAAAGCAACAGGTTCAGTTTAGCTCAAACACTTTGAATTTAACCTAATTAAGAACTTGGGTTAACACAATGTGTTAGCAAATCAAATTAACTTATAGTATTTACACTAAATTCTAATTAAATCTGATCAAGACCAAATCCCAAAGTGTATGATCCATTGGGTTTCACATCTAGCCAGCAGCAGACACAAACTTTTGATCTAACCCTAATCTGATCAGATTAGGTCAGTTCAAATGTCCCAATTAATTAGGATTCTTTCTAATTAATTCTCGAATTAAACTCTTTTTATTCTAACGAGTCCATAAGTTAAGATTGACGTCTAGCAACGTGTCATGACTATCCGAAAGATATGGAATTTTATGAAAATTATCAAAATATCCTTCAGTGGCAAGTTACCATGCAATTCAATCATTTAGTCAAATACATTTCAGATAAACTGTGGGCATGGAATCATGTCAAGCCCAATTACTTATCTAAATGTATCTCGATTAGAAGATGATGATTCAATTGATGATACATTAGAAATTTATTTCTAATTATCATCCTATTTTGCCAAAAACTTCTAGAATCGTCAATTTATGAAATTATATAGGATGTTCGCTCTTCTTATTAGGAGTGATTGATCCTTTATTGATCACTCATAACCTCCATGCACACTTCATCACATTCAGAACACCCCACAGAAGGATCAGAGAACCAAGTTAGGAAGTGAACCAAAATATGGATTTACGTATACAAGGTATCATAGTGATTTCAGGTCAAAGGATCACTTGCACAACTTTCACTAGAGAACAATTAGCTGACATGTAAATAAGACTCCATCAGATATTCTCTCATAGGTCTATTTGATGAACTCATTTTCTAATGAGCACCCACATCTTTGTATTAGTGTGGCCACATAAGTGGTTGTGATGATCTATTGATCGGGAGCATTTAGAAATTAATCATTAATGACATATGCCTAACATTCTCAATTCTTGAGACTACGTATCATCATGCTTAATTCTTCGGACGATTTATAGACATTTAAAATACAACATGAAAAAAATATAATTCAAATTTTATTTATTTTAAAGTTCAATTACAAAATTATGCCACTAGAATGTGTATATGTGCAGCTATCTAGCTTCTAGGGCATAAATCTAACATCTAATTGGCTTGGCTTCCTCTCCTAAATGAATTCGATGTTGGACGATTGAGGGGCTGATCTCCTTGATGTCAGCTATGGTCCAACTTATGCTTTCCTGATTCTCTCTTAGGACAGCTAAAAGTTCCTCCTCTTGGGTTTGATCTAGGTTTGATGCGATGATTACGGGCAGGATTTTTGATGGACCTAAATACGCATATTTGAAGTGCTTGGAGAGTATTTTCAGTTCTAGTTTCGGTGCTTCTTCAATCGATGGTTTGGATATTGGTTCATTTATTCTTACAAGTGGTTCGATAGGTGGTTGCCATTGTGGATGAACTTTCTGATCACTGGATGTGGAAATTTCATAAGTAATTTCAGATTCTTGGTCTAACCAGAGATTGCAATCAAAATCTTCTTCTCCCAGGCCAATGGGCTCATAAATCTCATCTTGGATTAGGTTTATGTCGATAAGTTGGTTTCTTTTGTTTTCAAGATTGAAAATATTAAGATCAATGGATATGTTTCCAAATGAGAGCTTTATGAGTCCATTGCAACAGTTGATTAAGGTATTGGTGGTTGCTAAAAATAGTCTTTTTAGGATGATTGGGATGTGACCTTTTGGATTAGACACTAGTTCAGTCTTGAGGATTACAAAATCTACAGGGTAAATAAAATTGCTGACCTTTATTAGCACATCCTCCACAACTCCCTTGGAGACTCTCACTGATCGGTCTGCCAATTGCAACGTGATTTCTGTAGGCTTTAATTCTCCTATCCCCAATTTTTCATGGACCAAATAAGATATTCACATGAGCTCCCAAGTCTAATAAGGCCTTATCGATGATGGTTTTCCGAATGACACAAGAAATTATAGAAGATCTAGATTTTTGTATTTAATCGGTATGTGGCTCGAAAGGTATGAACTAATGCTGACCACTAAGAAGACCTTCTTGGGAATGTTGGTGGTCTTCTTTGTGCATAGGTCTTTGAGGAACTTGGCGTATGTGGAAACTTGTTGAATCATATCTAACAGAGGGATATTTACTTGTTGGAATATCTCTAAAATTTGATCCATATGGGGTGGGTGTCTATTGGACCCAAGTCTATTTGGAAAAAGAGCTACAGGATTGGTGGTTGTTGTCTCGGCTTGCTTGAACCTTGAGGTGGGTTCTGCGAGTGGCTTGGGTGGCTCGTCAACTTCTGTTGATTTTGGCTCTTCTGACTCGATCTGATCGGTTAATTGCTCGCGAGATGCTTCAGACAGTGGGTTTTCTTGATATTCAGGTGTATCCACATGATTGTTTACTTGTTTTTCAGATCTTAAGATGTGAATAACATTTACATGGTTGAATCGACCTGCGGGTTGGGATTGTTGACTGGTTTGAGCTCTAGGATTAGGTTCTGGTTAGCTTGGTAATTTTCTTTTTTCTCTTTCACTAATGGTGGTAGCCAACTGTCTTAATTGCATCTCCAATTAGACTATCGCTTGGATATTGGCTGTCAAAATCGGGCCCATGTTTGCATGAAATTATCTGTGGTTTTCATGAAATCATTGAAGGTATTTATGCTGTCAGAAGTTGATTTTATCAAAACCTTTAACCCTTTTCTGGTGTGTTAAGCTTTTGATCATTGCCGAAGTTTGGAGGGTTATTCGATGATTGAGTGGGCCTGGGGTTGGGTTGATTGAAGGCAGGTCTATTCGAGTTTGACCCTTGTGACAAAAAAAAATTGGGATGGTTCCTCCATCCTGGATTGTACATTGGTGCATAGGGATCATTTGTGGGTCTGTGATAAGCAGCATTGACCTGTGTTACTTCGTTCCCAATTGGGTGCATCAAAAAGGGACATCCATTGTGTGGGCTGTGGCATTACACCCATTGCAAGTGGATGTTGAAACTTGGTTCATCTGGGTGTGTTTTCGGAGTTCTAAGGCTTCAATTCTTTGGATCAGGGGAGCAAATTTGGCCTCAGTAGCTAGGGAAGATTGAACTTGATGTACTCTCCCTCTTGAGGATGCGAGTCTTTCGGGTTCTCTAGTTATCTCCCATTATAAGCTCTTCTTTGTTAGGTTCTCTAGAAATTGTCAGGCTTCTATAGGCTCTTTGTTCATGAACTGACCCTGACACATTGATTCTAACATTGTTCTGGAGTTTGGGTCTAGTCCCTCGTAAATGATTTTGCAGTCTCTAAGTCTTAATTTTATGGTGTGGGCATTGACTCAAAAGGTTCTTGAAGCGATCAAAGTACTTGCAAAAAGATTCATTAAGTAATTGATAAAATTAATTAATTTCATTCTTAAATTTGGTAGTCTTATGGTGTGGGAAAAATTTCTTCAGGAACATTTTAACAAAATCCTCTCATGATGCTACGGATTGGTTAGGAAGACTGTATAACCACTTTTTAGCACTGTCCTTGGGGGCAAAATTGATGAGCCTAAGTTTAACAGCATCTTTAGTGAGCTGTTGGAGTCACATCATGACGCATACTTCCTCAAATTCTCTTATAAAAATGTATGCATCCTCGATTTCGATGAATTTGGGAAGCATGTTTATGATCTGGGGTTTAATTTCGAAATTAGCATCGGTTTGTGGCAGTTGGATACAAGATGGTTGGGCTGACTCAACTGGGTAGCAAAGGTCTTCCAAGATTCGAGGTTCGTGTTCGAGTTCACCCATGGTGGGCTTAAAGATTATTTGGCTTAGGATAGGGTTTGGATCTATTTTCACTAATTGATCAGATTTTCTTTTTCAAGTTGCAATTTTGCATAATTTTTTTTAATTATTATTTGTTTTAATTTTTTTATGGAAGAAGAGAGAAGAGGAAAGAGAGATAGATGAGAAGAGAGTTTTAAAGATGAATCCTAAGGAGTCCTAAATCTAGAAACGTTAGAGAAGAGTGTTTTAATTAGGTTTAAATTATGGGTTAGCAATCAAGTTAGACAAGCAATCCTAGCTACGGGTGATCCTAGATCTAGACAGCTCCTAATTGTCAAGATTGCCTTCGAGCACTTCAAGTAAAACATCAGCCACTCAACTGGCCAGATAAGTGTAAGGTCGGTGGGGCTCTCCTTGTTGCTTTTCTTATACCAATTAAAATTGATCAGATAAGCAAACAGAATCAATTAAATAACCACCTTCTTTTGGTATCTTATCCCCGAACCATTTTTTTAGACACCAGTTAAAATGACTTACTTTAATCCGGTCCAACTCTTAGGGTTCTTTGTCCTATCGAGCTCGAGAGTCCTTAGGGGTTCATGTCTAATTGATTTTAATTAGGGTTAGGGTTTATGCAAGATGAAGGGTGGTGATTTCTGGGTCAAAGGTGATGAAATCTCCGCTTTATCTTATTTAGGGTTTGTGCTTTTAAGATATGTTATGAAGATGCTATGCAAATAAAGCAAGATGTCCAAGCAAAATAGAATATTTTTAATTAGTTTTTATTTTTATTTATTTTTATTTTTTGTTTTTATTTTTTTATGCTAACAAGAATAAAAGGTAATTTAGAAAATAAAGCAACTAAAATGAAGCAATAATAATTAAAAAAATTATCTAAGCAAATAAGACTCAAGAAAGTTATAAATTATTTTTAAAAAAAAATAATCGTGTTTAGATCATCGGCAACAGCATCAAAATTTGATCGCTGTCGTAGGCGGTCAAAAATAAAAATCTAACTCAAACTATATAGATAGGATGAATCGGGATCGTATTCTTGGAGATCTAGGATAATTATTTCATGAAGAAGTAATAAAAGAGAATTGATTGTGGAAAAATTTAAAAATAAAACAGCAAGAATTAAACTGCAAGTGTAAAGTAATTTGTGAACGAAAGCAAGTCAGAGATAATCCAGGAATTTCAAATCCACCATATAAAATAGATTTTATTTTATTTTTATATTATAATATTAATACTTGTGATTAGGGTATTAGTATATTTTATATCTATGAGGTATGGACTGTATCCGTAGATCACAGCTCGTTCCTTTGAAGTATAAATTATCTAAATCTAATTACAAGATATAAGATTTAATCTAACATATTGATGCGTGTCGTAGTGCAAAGATTACTTAATTTCTGGTTCACTTCTATTATGTAGAATAGTGGTGAGACCAAGATGAACCTACAAGAATCTTGGCTTGGTTGTATTCAAAAGGAAAAAAAAAAGTAAGACGAGAGAAAGAGGAAGATTCTTAAAATCAGAACTTTACTAACTAATATTAAAAGTAAACGAGAAATAGATCAAGTAAAAGAAGATGCTTCGGGATTTGAATCCAACTTTAGTCAAATTTGATTTTGAAAGATGCAACGCTTTGTGATTAGATCGTGACATAATCTATTCCTGTGGAGCACAAACCATACCCTTAGATCATGGTCCGTCCCACCAAAATATAGTCTGTTCAGGATATGGTTTCATAGAAAAAAAGAAGCGAATCACAACCTTCAAGATAATCCATCTTTGGAGAGTACAAACCGTATTCGTAGATCATGGCTTGTCTCTACTTAATAGAGACTATTCAAAGGAGGAAAATCTAAAGAAAAATACCCAAATAATCAGAATAAACGGATTTTGTATTTTATTGCATCGAATCCAAATATAAAAAGATATATCAAGAAAAATAAATCTGATTACAGATGGTATCTACATTCCGAAGCAGTAGATCTTTAGCCGTGCATGCTGGGGAGGCTGCAGGTTGAAGTCTGATGCATCTCGGAGACTTTTGAAGACGATCTTTCTACCCGCAGACCTCTGGCTTTCAAATTTAAACCTTTCTCTTGACATGAGAGAGATGAAGGAAACAAAGAGGATGATAAAGGTGTCTAGAGAGAAGGTGTGATGATAGGATCTCTAGGTGGAAGAAATATGGGGGCGGCAGCCTAGAAGTGTGTGAAGGGAGAAAGGAGGTAGTTGGGTTTCTATGTGGAGGAGAGAAAGAGAAGCGTGGCTTATAGGAAAATTAAGGAGAGAGAGGGCGGTAGCATATGGGAGGATTTATAGAGGCTTAGGGTTAGATGATTCTCTGGATGGAGGCCTTAGGGTTTGTTTTATAGTTGCTAGGAGATATGAAGATCAAGTGGTTTGGCAATGTGGGATTAAAAATTAGAGGTGGGAGCAAGGGTGGCTAGGGTTTCTCAAGTGGCTATATGAGGCTCCTAAGGATGGAGGGTAGAGATTTTTTTTAAAGAGTAAGGAGCATTAGATAGCGTTGGATTTGAAAGGAAGAAAGAAAGAAAGCTAATCGGCGTGAAGAAATAAGAGGAGCACATGGGATTTGGTGGGTTGAGTTTAGGTGGCGTGTAAGAAAGAAAGCATGAGAAAAGAAGGCATTAGGGTTTTGTTTTAAGAACCTTGAATGGATGAAGGGCTAAGATGAAATGAGAGGTTTTGATGGATAAGGAAGGAAAAGAAAAGAGGCATGAGGAGATAAGGAAGAGAGATTTTTGCACTAAAAAGAAGGCAAGACTAAAAAAAGGCAAGACGTCATGAAATAAAGAGGTGGGGCGTTGGATGATTTTGTGAGGAAAGAAATCAGCGTGAAAGAAAGAAGGGGCATTGATTTTTTTTCTTAAGTTGTTGTGGAGATAAAATAGGAGATGGTTTGGGGCGTTAGATTAGGAAAGAGGGGGATTTAGGATTTGAGTTGGCATCTCCTAAAAATAAGGAGGAAGTTAGGGTATATAAGAATTAAAAGATGTGCAAAAGAAAAAGAGGCATGTAATAAAGTTGGGCATTATGAAAGAATTATGCCATACAAGTCAATCGCATATGAGATGTGATAGAATGTTTTTCTGTAAATTATCTTTCAAACTCATGTACTTGTCATTGTTAATTAATTAAATAGGCATTTTGATTTATTATATGCTGCATCTTATTATTGTTTTAAGATTATAATGAACCCCATAGGTCTAGGCAATGATTTTAGGACCGTGATGAGATCATGCCAGTGAGACTTAAATCTTTGATAGCTCTGATCTAAAATATTCTCGGTCATTGGTTCATTGAGTCGGAGATCAATGTACCGTTAAGACTGGCACATCCTATGTATGCTCAGTAGTAAGGGTGGTTGATCTCACAACCACTTGTGCGGCGATACTAATACAAGGATGTGGGTGCTCATTAGAGAATGAGTTCATTGAATTGATCTGCGAGAGAACATCTGATGGAGTCTTATTTATATGTCAGCTGGTTCTCTAGTGGGAGTTGTGCAAGTGATCTTTTGACCTGAGATCACCATGGTACCTAATGTATATGAGGAGATAAGGGAGGTTTTGATGGACAAGGAAGGAAAAGAAAAGAGGCATGAGGAGATAAGGGAGAGATTTTTGCACCAAAAAGAAGGCAAGACGTCATGAAATAAAGAGGAGGTGGGGCATTGGATGATTTTGTGAGGGAAGAAATCAATGCGAAAGAAAGAAGAGGCATTGGTTTTTTTTCTTAAGTGGGCATGGAGATAAAATAGAAGATTGTTTGGGGCGTTAGATTAGGAAAGAGGGGGATTTAGGATTTGAGTTGGTGTCTCCTAAAAATAAGGAGGAAGTTAGGGTATGTAAGAATTAAAGGATGTGCAAAAGAAAAGGAGACGTGAAACAAAGTTGGGCATTGGAATTTTTTTGCGTGAAAGGGAGATGGGATGTGCTAAAATTGGCGCGTGAAACAATTGGATATGAAGGAAAGTTTGGAAGGGAGTTTGGCGTGAACAAAAGTCTTGGATTGAGAACTAGAGGCGTATGAAGAAAGAGCATGAGATTAGGAAAGAAAGAGGACTTTTTTGGGCATGAAAAATCATGAGTTGGCATGGAGGATTCCTAGAGAAATGGAAGAATTGGAAAATGCTAATATGAAAGGAAAGAGGTTGCGTGAAAGAAGGATTCTTGGAGGCGTGATTTCCTTGGAGGATTTTGGCATGGAGGAATTTGAGTTGGATAAGGAAGGTCTAGGATTTAGTGATGAGACACCCTTCCTCTTTCTTCCTTGATCAATTTCCTCTTACAGACGGCTCGAATTTCTCTTCCAATCGATTGATTAGGACATCTTGAAATGAGGCCACTGGATCTTCAATTGATTGGTCCTTAGCCCTTGATTTGATGTAGCACCTAGGGTTTCTTGATCTTGAAGTCTACATCATCAATTGTAGCCTTTGGATTGGATGAATTGCTTCCTAACCCTTGGATGACCTTCCTCTTGATGTGGTCGTGCTTAGCCATCATACTTGAGTCTAAATCATTTGAGATTGAATCACTTGAGCCCAATCTATCAATTATCTGCAAAAGCAATTAAGAAGCATCAAATTCATGCTAATAGGGATTAAAAATCATACATTTAATACTTCTAATATACTATTTAATTTATTTATCACATACGACGATCTCTCTCTAAGATATGTACCATATTCGGAGATTATGGCACGTTTGTAGAGAGTATAGGCCATGCAGACTAGATCAATATCTTAGAAAAATAAAAAAATATGAAATAAAAGCATAATTTTATTGCATAAAAATTAAATACAAAAAAGAAAAAGAATCCAATTACAGTTTTCATCGTCTTCTCGAGTTGGAGGTGTCTAGCCACGCATAGAGATCTCCAGCTCTTCCTCCATATTCTCTCCTTTTTTTCAAAGCCTAAAACAATAACCAAAATAAAATTAAATTGACTGGTCCCGCTTGCCTCTGCTCTGTTGCCTGCTTCCGCTCTGTTTTCTTGTCCGCAGTCTCCCCTTTTTATAGAGTAAATTTGGGTTGAAATCGACTAATACTGGGCTCTTAATCGTGTTCAAACTCCTCAACCCACGCCCGTCATTCGATCAAGATCAAACGGCCCGAGATCAAGCTCATCCGCACCTTATAACAGTTGGGATCGATATTAGCCATTGGATCATGCCTCAGATTGAATGAGAGCCATTCGATCGCGCACAAGATCCTCCTAGACTACTCTCAGCCGGCGATTGCTCCTAATCGTCCGATTGCGACCTGGATTGCTGCCAACCATTGGATCGTGCAAAACCCAGCCGTGCGTCGCGATAAAAGACAGCGCCTCCTGTTCCTGTGGATTGTGTGAACCCGGTGTTCCGCAGTTTATGCGTCGGTCTGTGAGCCGCACCTTGTTTTGATGAGCCACTATTGACCCTGTGGACCGCGTCTGGCTCTGTGGATCGTGGTGGACTGAGTGGTTTGTTGGGCTGCATTGAATCGGTTAGGGTTGGGTTTTTGGGCCAGATTTGAGCCTGCTTTTGCTTGGATTTGAGTCTTCATTTAGGATCCATTTTGTGTTCGATTTGCTCTCAATTTTTTTTTAACCTATGAATCTGGCTCTTTGCATTGGCGATTATTTTTCCTGCAAAATACAAACAAAAGCATCAATTCTTAAAGAACAAAGATCAATTAATGAATATTTTAATACTTCTTTTGGGATATTTAATGTACTTATCAGTGTTCGTATGCAATGATGGTGCTCTAGCTGGAAGAGTTCTAAGCAATGTCATTGCAGATTCAATGATGAAAGTTGAGTATGCTTCGGATGCTGCAAAGGAAGTCTTTTAGTACAAAATTTATCACGAAACTTGGATAATGACATCAGATGCCATCGTACTGTATTGCGACAATGGCGCCATAGCACTTGCTAAGGAGCCAAAGTTTTATCAAAGGTCTAAGCACATCGAGCGGTGGTTTCATATTATATGCGACTATCTCGGGAACTACGTCGAGGTGCGAAGAGTAGACTCCGCAGACAACGTGGTAGACCTACCGATGAAGTAGTTGAGTCAGCAGAAGACTGAAGTCCACTTTGAGAAGATGGGTCTTAGGTTAATGGTCAATTGGCTTTAAGTCAAGTGGGAGATTGTTAGATGTATATCTTAGAAGCTAATATGATAGACACATTGTAATTTTTTTGGGACATATTTGTATTTAAATTATTGATTTATAAAATGGGCATTTTCTATCCATTCCTATGTAATGTGTTGGAGAATCGTCCAAAGAATTAATAATTTAAAGATATTCTCAAGAGTTGAGAATTAGAGACGTGTAATTAATTTTTAAATTACTTTTGATCGATGGATCATTATGGGGATACTGATTGATTCGGTTAAGTCGGCGCATGGATTACTTCTTTCGGGATAGATGGGTCTCTAGTCTACAGTATGAGAATACTGAGCGAGTGCGGATGGCTGTTAGATAACATCGGTACTGAGCATGATCATATGAAAGATCACATAGATGTATACTCACTCGTTAGTGATCTTCTCGATGCTATAGTAATGTGAATGATTTTTTGACCTGCGGTATCTCGGCTGCTCACAATACGGTTGTTGTTTGATTGCATATAAACATGATCTCTTAGCCACATGGGTTCTTGTAGTGTATGTTGGCTACAGTACGTTCATTGTAGTAGGATGTGCATCTAGATGGGATCTATTGATCTTAGTAGATGAAGAGTAGTCTTATGAGATTTGAGAAGTTGAGTTTTTAAGTCTGTGGTCACAGCAAGGTAATTGATGGAAAGAAGTTTTTTTGAGTTTTACGTTTGGACTCGAGCTAATTGAATCTTTCATATAATGAATGCTGGGGTTAGACGAGTCTTTTATAATCTCCATCTTGATAGGGACTCATGATAGAGAAATTGAATCACACAGTAACTACATCTAGGGGTTCTATTTATTCTATTCTGCTGGATTGCCATCACATGCTGTTAGGCATTACTAATAGATTGTGAAAGCTCACTAGGTTCATTCTGAATCAATGATCTTTGTTGGGTGAGAGTTGAAAATGTTCCGATCCATTGAAAGGTGTTTCGATAATACTGTGATGGAGATCATGGTATGTCTCGCTACGAGACAGAGCAGAACCTATGGGGCCACACATAAGGAGTTTGATTAAATCAAATGTTGGATCATGATCAAATTATCAATGTGATTGATGATTTAGATCAATTTGTAAAAGTTACAAGTAGAGGATTAGCTAATGGTTAGTAGGGAGGACTCAATTTAATGAGATCAAGTTGAGGATCAAGTCCTAAATAATTAAATTAGATTTAATTTGTTTGGATTTGACCTAATTGAACTTAATTGGGCATTTGGGTTTCAGATTTGGATCCTAATTAGATTAGGATTGAGTTTGGAACAAAATCTGGGACTCTCTCTCCTCTGACGCCAGAAAGGAGGGGCGTGCATCCTTTCTTTTGCGTGCATAAGAAAGAAAGAGGGAGAAGGGGCGCACATCCATGTGTTAACGGCTTCTCCTGAGAGTCTCTCTTTATCCACTCTTATCCTTTTCCATACATTTAACTTTGAATTTGATTTAAAATTTAATTTGTAAACTCTAAATGGATAGGATAAGGGGATGAGGCGTTGGATTTAAATAAGGGAATATTTTGGGGTGCCACATAGTATTCTAAGTAGTTTTCATCGAAGAAATTTGTGAGAGGCGCCCTTACCTCTCTTCTGCGCCCATCTGCTTCTGGCGTGCCAACCCTAGTGCGCCAAGAGAGAAAAATCAGAGAAAGAGAGAGAAAAGGAAGAAAGTTCTCTCATTCGTTGCATCTCTACTTTCTCCAATCCTACGCGAAAGGAGTTTGCGTGTAGATTCTCAGATCATCTTCTACGAGAGTCGAAGAAGGAGATCCAACCCGAAGAACGAGATCTATGAGAGAGCTAGCACCTTGATGATCTCAGATGCTTTTGTTCTGTATCAGTCCTGTATGGATACTCGTAGATGCCG
Source organism: Elaeis guineensis (assembly GCF_000442705.2). Lineage (NCBI taxonomy): Eukaryota > Viridiplantae > Streptophyta > Magnoliopsida > Arecales > Arecaceae > Elaeis > Elaeis guineensis. The sequence continues at coordinate 58,571,022 of NC_026003.2, forward strand.
AACGTGTATGGCTTCATCAAAACCTACAGACATCTTCGAGATCTAGATCTCGAAGTTTAGCGCTAGAGGTAGGGATCTGATCATCGATTTTATTTTTGTTTTTGAAATTAGATGCATTCTCGTCTTATCTTCATCATATGAATTAAATCCGTATGTGTTAGATTAGATCTATGCATGTGTAGATTAAAATAGTTTTAATCTAATTTTTTGCTGCATATTTCGAATAAGTTTTGAAAAATCTGCATGCATGATACCTCGAAGTTCAACAATATTTTTCGTACTGTACGTAGATGACATCCTCCTTATTGGGAATGATATTTTCATACTGACTTCAGTCTTTGTTGTGAGTGTCACGAGCAGATATTAGTTGAATCCAGACGAGCAGCACTGGATAGCTATGAAGAACATCCTTAAGTACTTGAGAATTAAAGATTTGTTCTTGATCTTTGGAGTAGGATCTGAGTTGCGGATTGAAGGATATACTGACTCAGATTTTGTCAGACACTGATGATGGAAGGTCTACATCAGGATGTGTTTTTATGCAATAATGGTTCAATAAGTTGAAAGAGTTTCAAGCAATCGATCATTGCAGATTCAATCATGGAAGTTGAGTGTATTGCTGCTTCAGAAGCTGCAAAGGAAGTCTTCTGGTGCAAAAAATTCATTGCAGAACTGAATGTTATGTCATCAAATATCATTAAATTGTACTACGACAACAATGGCGTCATAGTCCTTACTAAGGAGTCTAGGTTTTACTAGAAGTCCAAGCACCGCGGTTATTTCATATCATTCGCGACTATCTCGAAAAATACATCAAGGTGTAGAGTAGACTCCATGGACAATATGGCGGATTCACTGATTAAGCCGCTTAGCCAGCAGAAGACTGAAACCCATCTTGAGAAGATGTGACTTAGATACTTGGTGGATTGACTTTAGTGCAAGTGGGAGATTGTTAGATGTATATCTTAAAAGTCAATTTGACAAGATACATTGTATTTTTTTAAGACATAATTTTGTAGTTAACTCTTTTATTCATTAATAAAATAGGCAATTTCTATTTCATTCTTGTATTATGTGTCTTTGAATCATTCAAAAAATTAATAAGATGGTGATATTCTCAAGAATTAAGAATTTGAGGCATGTGTCATTGATGGTTAATTTCTAAATTATTTCCAATCGCGATGGATCATTATGGGGATGGTGATTGATCCAATAAGGTTGGTGCACGGATCGCTTTCCTATGGATAGACGAGTTTTGAGTCTACAATGTTGGGACATTGGAGCGAGTGCAGGTGGTTGTTAGAGAATAACGATACTGAGCGTGATCAATACGAGAAATTATTTGGATGTCTACTCATCAGTGATTTTTTTGATGCTGTAGTTGTGAGTAGTTTCTTGACCTGTGGTATTTCGGCTATTCATAGTGAGACTATTGTAGTTTGACTGCACATTCACTTAGTCTCTTAGTCATATGGATCCTTGCGGTATATGTTGGCTGCAGTAGGTTCGCTGTAGTAGAGTGCGCACCTAGATGGGATTTATCGATCATGGTAGTTAAGGGGTAGTCTTATATGATTTATAAAGCAGAGTTCTTAAGACCATGGCCACAGTAATGTGATTAATGGAAAAAAATTTTCATAAGATTTCACGACATGGACTCGAACAGATAAAATCTTACATATGACAGATGATGGGGTTTGACGAGTTTTTCATAACCTCCATCTTGTCGAAACTCATGATAGAAGAATTGAATCACACGTTAACTACACTTGGAGATTTAGACTCTTTCGTTTTGCTGGATTGTCACTGTATGCTGTTAGGCGTCACTGGTGAATTGTGAGGCCTACGAAAATTAATTGATGATTAATAATTCTCATTGGATGAGTTGAAATTATTCCAATCCACTAAAAGGAGTTTCAATGATATTTATGATGGAGATCATAATATATTTTACTATCAGACAGAAAAGAACCTATGAGGTCACACACAAAAGAAGATTTTGACGTGATCGAAAAATTGAATTATGAATTCGATTCATAGATAGATCCAATTATCAATTTGATTGATGATTGGACTGAGTTGTAAAAGTTATAAGAGGGAACTTACAAAGATTAGTGAGTTTGAGAAGAACAATTAGTAATTGTTGCTGAATTAATCATTAATCATTTGATTTGATCATTTAATTAAAAATTAGACTTAGTACAAATTAAATTAGATTTAATTTGGTTCATTCTGGATCTAGTCCTAGTCAAATTTGGATTTGACTAAATCTAATTAAATTTGGAATTGGATTGGATACAAACCAAATTCAATTAGGACTAGAAATTGAGATCTCAGTTGGATTGGGATTCTCTCTCATCCCACATGCCTAAGAAGAGAAGGGGTGCACAAGAGGGGCCAAGCCTCTTATGCGTGCGTAAAAAATAAGAAGGAAGAGAGAGGGCGCGTCGAAGGGTTGGCACGCGTCCCTTAAGAGTCTCTCCTTTCTCTCTCTTATCTCTCTATCCTAATCTATTTTTAAAGTTTGAATTTGATTTAAATCTTTAAAATTTGAATTTGATTCAAAATCAAAAGGATAAGATAGATAGATAAGGGTATGGGGTCTATAAATAAGAGAAGGGATCAAGAGGGTTTATCATCCGTCTCCACCTTTTTTCATCTTGCTGCCCAAGACCTTCCCCTCTCTTCTTCTTGACGCCCAAAGAGGAAGACACCTCTTCTTCCTCTCCTTTTTCATCTTAAAAAGGTCTTCTTCCGAGTTTCTTGAGAAGAACAGAAAGAAGAAGCTAGATTTAGTTTGAAGGGAGAGAGATCTGCAAGGAAGCTAGCACTCTGATTGTTTTTAGATTTTCCTGATCAAGATCAGCCCTATGTGGATATCTGTAGAGGCCGAGCGTGAAGGAAAAATCATCTTTTTTCTTGTAGGATCTTCCGGATCTAATGAGATCTGGGGCGGAATATTTGAAAAAAAATTATCCTACTTTATTTCAGATCTAAGGTCTATTAGATCTGATTCTTATTATCTGATATTTAATCTAAAATTAAATCTAAAACTTGAAGATTAGAGGAATACCTCTAGGGTAACTAGATTACCCTGTAGATGATCGCAGCAATGTCCGAGGTTCTAAAATAGCCACGCAGTCGCCTGGCCTCTACCGGTATCCATTCGAGTAGGATCTGGATCGTCTTCTCCTCGTGAATCTTTGCTCCAAAAATTAGATTTAGATCTGATCTGCAAGATCTTCTGAAGCTGGAGCAGCAGTTTTTTGACAAATCCCTGCAGCCTTCTGATCAGGGAGCCACCACACCTTGGACAAGCACCAGATGGATGTCCAACTTTTTGGATGTGAAGAGGAGAGGGAGAGGAGCAGAGGGGGCATGGAGAAGTGGAGGGGTTTCACATTTTTGCTGGGTATTGAGCAGATTCTCTCAACCCTAGGTGCAGACAGGGTTTAAATAGACCCTATTGCGTCATGTAGTGCCATATCATTTGACCAATCAAAAATTTCAATTAATTCTGAAAAAATTTTAATTGGAGTGATGTCATCTGATCATATCAGATAAGAACCCCACCAAACCCTCCTACTGTTGGCGCCAACACTGGATAAACACAGTGAGATTAGCGCCCAATAATTTGAGTCGATCAAGGCATAGAGTTCTCATTTCATGGGACTCTATCCTTATCCACTTGGGGCGCACGCCATATCTGATTATGGCGCCCACTTTGAGGGTAAAATTAGCAGGTGGATACTCCACAAAAACTCTCCAATGACCTCTTGTCAAGTGGCCTTCAGTCCAAAGTCCATGGGTCAACGTTTGACCAATGTCTTAAAATGAAAATGGCAGGTGATAGGAATTAGCAGGTGTTATCTTAAATTCATCTCATGAATTAAGACAAGACTTTTCTGAGATGAACTTGCTCCAGTCAGATTGAGAGAAACTTTCTCAAGGTTCTTTGGGTGAGTCAAATCACATTTGGCTCAGTCGAGTTAGAAAAGATTACACGAGGAGAAAGTTAGGCTCAATCGTGTGCTAGCACGATTTTCTTGAACCTAATTGGATCTAATCCAAATCAATCGAACTGGGCTAGCTCAATTGATGACATCTAGATCCTAACTCTTGTTTGTGTGATCCAGTTAGGTTCCTTTCCGTATGGTAATGAGACATGTCGTGATCTCATCATCGACATCATCGAAACTCTTTTCGATGGACTAAAACTCTTCTGATTCAGACAATTTAGAATGATCGATCATCAATATCATTCTAATTGCTCCTAAAATCCACCAGTGACACCTAGCAGTATATGATGACAACCTATCAGAAATGAAGACGAACCTCTCGGTGCAGGTATCTGTGTGATTGAGTTTTTCTATCATGAGTTCCGACTGAATTAGGGTTAAGGTGAACTCGTCAAACCCAACATCAGTCATATGAATCAATCGATCAATCTGAGTCCGATGTGAAATCCCAATGAAAAATTCTTTTCCATTATTTCACTCTGCCATGGCCATAGGCTCAAGGACTCGATCTTTCGATCATCATAGGATTACTCTCATCTACCGAGGTTGATAGATCCCATCTTGATGCAATCTGGTTCCTACAATGAATATGCTGCAGCCAACATACACCTCAGGATTTTGAATGGCTAGGAGATCGAGTTATGGTGTAGTCAAACTATAACACACTCAAGGTGAACTGTCGATGTACCTCAGATCAAAGAACTAGACACACAGCTGTAGCATCGAGCAAGTCATCGACGAGAAGGTAGACTTCCTTATGACTGCTCGAGGTGGTCACGCTCAGTACTCTCGTTCTCAACGAATACCTATACTCTCGTTCGGTGTCTCCACACCGTAGACTCAAGACATATCTATCTTAAGGAAGCGAATGTACACCAACCTTCCGGATCGATCACCATCCTCGTGATGATCCTATGGTCAGGAGCTGTTTATGAGTTATGTAAATTCATGCCTTAAATTTTCAACTCTTGAAAATATGAATTAACATTCCTACTAACTCAAAGGATGTATCACAGACATAATGTACACAATGTGATAGTAGAATAACTCTTTTATTCATTTATAGTCAAAATTATAAATTTGCCCTTACATTTGTACAGAAATGTGTCAGCAATCTGGCATCTAGGACACATCTAACAAACTCCCACTTGATCTAATGCCAATTGGCTACATATCTAAGTCCCATCTTCTCAAGGTGGGCTTCGATCTTTTGCTGGCCTAATGGCTTTGTCAGTAGGTCTGCCACATTGTCTGTGGAGTCGACTCTTTTAACCTCGACATAATCCTTTTCGAGGTAATCACGGATCAGATGGAATCGCCGCTCGATATGCTTGGACTTCTGGTGAGACTTTGGCTTTTTAGCTAGGGCTATGGCACCATTATTGTCGCAGTAAAGAGGGATGGCATCCGATGACATCACTCCAAGCTCTGCGGTAAATTTTTTGTACCAGAATGCTTCCTTCGCAGCTTCCGATGCAACAATATACTGTCTCCATGGTGGAATCAACAATTACCGTCTGCTTAAAATTCTTCCAGCTGACTGCACCACCATTGTAAATGAACAGACTTCCAGATGTCGACTTTCGATCATCTATATCAGACATAAAGTCCGAGTCTGTAAATCCCTGAACCTGGAGTTCTCCATTCCCAAAGATTAGAAACATATCTTTGGTCCTTCTCAAGTACTCAAGGATACATTTCACAGAAATCCAGTGCTCTTCGTCTGGATTCGACTGATATCTGCTTGTGACACTCACAGCATGGGTTATATCAGGTTGTGTACATAGCATGGCATACATGAGGCTTTCTATTGCCGAAGCATAAGGAATCTTGCTCATGCGTTCAATCTCCTCAGATGTGTTAGGGCACATCTTTTTGGAGAGATGAATGCCATGTCTAAAAGGTACTAAATCTCTTTTGGAGTTTTCCATACTAAACCTTTTTAGCACCTCCACTATGTACATCTTCTGTGAAAGTCCTAACATTCTATTTGGTCTATCTCTATAGACTTTAATACCCAGTATAAAGGATGCTTCTCCTAGATCTTTCATAGAGAACTCCTTAGACAACTATATTTTGATTGAGATCAACATGAAAATATCATTTCCAATTAGGAGGATGTCATCAACGTACAGTACGAGAAAGACAACTGCGCTTCCACTGATCTTCTTGAATACACATGATTCCTCCTCGTTCTTAATGAAACCAAATATTTTGATCACATCATTGAAACGAGTATTCCAGCTCCGAGACGCTTGCTTAAGTCCATAAATGGTTCTTTGCAGCTTGCAGACCTTGTGATCATCATCACTGGATGTGAAACCAAGCGGCTGTTCCATATAGATATCTTCCTCAAGATATCCATTTAAGAATGCCGTTTTCACGTCCATCTACCAATTTCATAATCGAAATAGGCTGCAACAGCAAGTAATGTACGGATGAATTTTAGTATGGCTACGGACGAGAAGGTATCTTGATAGTCAATGCCTTCGCGCTGACTATAACCTTTCGCTACGAGCCTGGTTTTGAATGTCTCCACATTCCCATTTGCACCTATCTTTCTCTTGAAGATTCATTTACACCTAATAGGTACAATACCTTCAGGTGGATCTACCAAGGTCTAGACTTGGTTTGAGTGCATCGAGTCAATTTCTGATCTTATTGCCTCTAACCATTTCTCGGAGTCGATATTTGATATCGCCTCGTCATAGGTCTTGGGGTCATCACCATGAGCCCCATTTTCCGTGAAAAATATTTTCTCTACATCCTCTTGTATGGTACCTAAGTACCTTTCAGGAGGATGGAAAATCCTAGTCGATCTACGAGATGAAAGAGGTTGTATTTGGACTGGTTCTAATTGATTGGGTTCTTCAGGTTCTTTAGCTCGTTGCTCTTGGGAGACATTCTCCTTGAGCTTAATTATTCTTCCGATGCCACCATCTTGAATAGACTGTTTTTCAAGAAAAATAGCATGTCGATTCACAATCATATTGTGGTCTTCCAGAATATAAAAATAGTATCCTAATGACTCTTTAGGATATCCTATGAATCGAGCTCTAAAAGATCTGAACTCTAACTTGTCCGCCTGCTGTCTCTTGACATGAGGCGGACAACCCCAAATTCTGAGATGACTCAGACTTGGCTTCTTACCATGTCATATCTCATACGGTGTGGTAGAAATGATTTTAGAGAAAATCTTATTCAATACATATATTGCTGTCATGAGACTGTCCCCAAAGAAACTCAGGGAGGTCCGTGAAGCTCATCATGGAACGGACCATATCTAATAGGGTCTGGTTTCTCCGTTCTGAAACTCCGTTGAGTTGTGGCGTTCTAGGTGGAGTCCATTGAGAGACTATGCCATTGTCCTTAAAATAGTCTAGGAACTTTCGATTAAGGTATTCACCTCCTCGATCTGATCGAAGAATCTTAATGGGCTTTCCTGTTTGTTTTTCTACCTCATGCCTGAATTCTTTGAACTTTTCAAAGGCTTCAGACTTGTGTTTCATTAGAAACACATACCCGTATCTAGACATATCATCGGTAAAGGTAATGAAGTAGATATAGTTGCCTCTAGCCGACACATCAAATGGGCCGCACACATCTGTATGTACTAGGGCAAGTAGGTCTGTAGCCCTTTCTCCATGTCCCACAAAAGGGAGCTTGGTCATTTTGCCTTGAAGGTATGATTCACAAACTGGATATGACTCGAAAGTCAATGGACTCAATAGTCTGGATTTCTCCAATTTGTTAACCCTGTCTTCGGCTATATGATCTAGCCTTAGGTGCCACAGATACCTATCATTTAGACTATCTCTAGGCCTTTTAATTCCTATGGCATTCATATTTTTTTTGATATTAAATACAGATACATCAATATATAGCTGATAGAGATCATTAATAAGAAAATCATTTGTAATTTTTTTATTTTCATAAAATATGTTACAATGGTCCTTATAAAAGCTAATCACATAGCCTTCTTATGCTAAACATGAAACAGAAATCAAATTTCTGCTTGCTGCAGGCACATAATAACAGTCTCTAAGAACTAAATCTAATCCTAACGGTAATCGCAGAGGGTAGGTTCCCACGGCTACAGCAGCAACTCTTGCTCCGTTCCCGACGCGTAGGATCATATCCCCATTCCTCAGCCTCTTGCTCTCCTCAAGATCTTGTATGAAAGTGCACAAATGAGCACTAGAACCAGAGTCAAGTACCCAACTGGATGCAGAGGAAACTGTAAGATTAGATTCTATAACGAGCATGCCTCCAGAAGGACCATCCTTCTTGTTCTTCAGGGTGGCCAGGTATCGAGGACAGTTTCATTTTCAATGGCCGTCTGAATTGCAGTGAAAATATTTTTCCTTTTCAGCAGCCTTCTTCTTCGGTTCCGTCTTCTTCCTTTTCCCATCCACCTTCTGCTTCTTCGCAGATTTTTTCTTCTTTCCAAAAGACTTTCTCTTGGAAGAAGTTCGCTCCACAGTAAGGACTGAGCCTTTTGAACTCTTCAAAGAAAGCTCAGTCGTAACCAACATGTTCATTAACTCAGTCAAGGTACACTGCATTTTATGCATATGGAAGTTCATGATGAACTGATCATATGCATCGGATAAGGACTGAAGGATCACATCAATATGAAAATCCTTGTTTAAGATGATACCGAGCTTCTCAAGCTCCTCAAGGTCCTTGATCATTGTCAAACAATGATCTTGGACTGACTGCCCATCACGTATTTTAGCCTTAAAAAGTCTTTGGCAGACTTGATACTTGGCTGTGCGACTTTGTCACCAAACAACTCTTGTAGGTGAGCCAACATTTCGCGGGTAATAATATTCTTATGCTGGCGCTGCAAGTCATCAGACATTACACCCAACATGTAGTACCTGGCTTTGTTATCTTCATCCGTCCACTTTTTCAGAGATGCTCTCTGTTCAGCAGTCGGACGTGCTAATATGGCAGGTGGGTTTTGGTCCAAGACATGAGTCAGTTTCTCGGAATCCAGAACAATTCTGTAGTTCTTCAACCAGTCTTTGAAATTGGGTCCAGTCAATCTGTGGGTGTCTAGTATTTTGGTCAGGGGGTTGGACGCAGACATGTTTCCTGTAGAAAGTCAAAAGTTTCTAGTTAGATTTTGTATTCAGACTTAATCAATTTGTTTAGGGAGTTTCATTTTTAAACAAATTAGGCTCCCACTGTTTTCTCAGATCCCTACACTCCCTAGGTAGAGATGTGAAAATCTTCGTGATTAGTGATTCTAGTGGGTGGTGCGGTCTCACCGACTGGCTCATCACCTCACCTAACAGTTATTGGTGATGGGTCAATCGATGAGTGGACAACTCTTGTCCAATGATTCTCTAATCATGGTGCACCCAAAACTTGGTCTCTAATTTATGAAGCTTACCGTATCTGGAATATTGCTCCAATCCTTAGTTAAGTCAGACCCACCATTTGCACGAACTAGATTTCTGATTGAGTCCCTCACCGTATCCGGAATATTGAGCACAACCCATCCTCTAATCCGTAGCATCCAATGCCTAATGGACATGGTTGCGTCTTTCCGGTGCAACTGAACCACTATAATCAGTCGAGAACAATCAACTCCGGGAAGGGCCCGCACATCCACAATGGTGGAAGATCTTAGACTTAATATTTTCTTAGTGAGATTTGATTTAGGTCTCATTAAACTTGACTTGACATAGTCATAACAATTATGACTAATCTAGTGGCATGGGTTAGTTCGAATTGTTAGTCACCTCAAATCAGAACTGGATCGACACATATGGTCAGGTAAGTGAGATCGGTGGAAGGGATATGCCATTAATTCGACAAGAACGCATTCGAGTCGAGTAGCTCCCAATTAAAAATCATTCGGTCGCATCTGCCCAACTTATCTTAGACACCAAATTGTCGAACCAAAATCAATTGGGTTAGCCTACAATCCAGGCTCTAACCACTGAGCCAAATTAGGTCTTAACTAGATCGAGTCACATATGAATGTGATTCGACCTTGACTTAGACTTAATCCTATTAGGCTGGTCAATTATTAGCTTTCATGATCCCACCTAATCAATTTTTGATTCGGTTTGATCAACTGCTAGACCTAATTGAGCTACCCAAGTCCGAATCCAATTTTATGAAAATGACTTAGTTCTGAAATTTTCAATTTTAGATCTAATTTAATTTCATAAGCTTAATTCATTAATTAAGTTTTGGGTTCATAAACAAAACATGTAAAATAAATCCTAGGGTTTCAGGATATAGGATTTTGTAGAAAAGTAAGTTTGATTTCTGATTAAGGATGAACGCACAGCACTCCTACGCGCCATAAGAACACCCCATTAAATGGGAGGAGAGGGTCTTAAACCCTACTTTGTTTTTATGACCGGACGGTCATGAGGAACACCTTAATCAGAAATATTAATTTAACTACAAAATTAGTTAGATCTAAGTTACATATCACATATATAATTTCAGATTTAACTTACATATGCTTTGCATACATCTCATGTATTAAAATCTGATCTAATTAGTATGCTTTCAGATCTGATACATCACATGTAACATCTGAAAAATAAGATTTAAATTGAACTATTCAATATAAAATCTATTTTAGACAGTTACTAGAATAATTCTACAACTAGTCTAGGCATGCAGCAGATCAATCTTATTAATTAATTAAATTTTATTTTCTGTTTTCTGATCTGAATATAACATTTATAATATCAGAAAATCAGAGAATAAATTAGATCTAATTTATATTTTAATCACATTAAAACATAAAACTATAAGACTATTCATAGATCAAACTACTTCTAGTTTAGTCATGCATCTCATATATGTTAGATCTACTTAGATTTAATTTTAATTTTTTTTTATTTTAAATCCTATCATATCTGATGTGACATCTGAAATCCATTGATATCAGATAAATAAAAATAAAAATCAGATCTAAATTAGATCTGAAATAGAGCCATCAACCTGGCTCTGATACCAGTTGAAGGAAAAATCGTCTTTTTCCTTGTAGAATCTTTCAGATCTAATGAGATATGGGGCGGAATATTTTTAAAAAAATTATTCTACTTTATTTCAGATCTAAGGTCTGTTAGATCTAATTCTTATTATCTGATATTTAATCTAAAATTAAATCTAAAACTTGAGGATTAGAGGAATACCTCTAGGGTAACTAGATTATCCTGTAGATGATCGCAGCAACGTCCGAGATTCTAAAATAGCTACGCAGTCGTTTGGCCTCTACCGGTATCCACTCGAGTAGGATTTGGATCGTCTTCTCCTCGCGAATCTTTATTCCAAAAGTCAGATTTAGATCTGATCTGCAAGATCTTAAAAAGATCTTCTGAAGCTGGAGCAGCAGCTTCTCGACAAATTCCTGCAGCCTTCTGATCAGGGAGCCACCACACCTTGGACAAGTACCAGATGATGCCCAACTTTTTGGATGTGAAGAGGGGAGGGAGAGGAGCAGAGGGGGCATGGAGAAGTGGAGGGATTTCACGTTTTTGCTGGGATTGAGTAGATTCTCTCAACCCTAGGCGCAGACAGGGTTTAAATAGACCCTATTGCGCCATGCAGTGCCACATCATTCGATCAATCAGAAAATTTCAATTAATTCTGAAAAAATTCTAATTGGTGGAGTGATGTCATCTGATCATATCAGATAAGAACCCCACCAAATCCTCCTACTGTTGGCACCAATACCAGATAAACACAGTGAGATTGGCGCCCAATAGTTTGAGTCGATCAAGGCATAGAGTCCTCATTTCATGGGAGTTTATCTTTATCCACTTAAGGCGCACGCCATATCTGATTATGGCGCCCACTTTGAAGGTAAAATTAGTAGGTGGACACTCCACAAAAACTCTCCAATGACCTCTTATCAAGTGGCCTTCAGTCCAAGGTTCATGGGTCAACGTTTGACCAATGTCCTAAAACGGAAATGGCAGGTGACAGGAATTAGTAGGTGTTGTCTTAAATTCATCTCATGAATTAAGATAAGACTTTTCTGAACTGGACTTGCTCCAGTCAGATTGAGAGAAACCTTCTTAAGGTTCTCTGGGTAAGTCAAATCACATTTTCTTGAACCTAATTGGATCTAATCCAAATCAATCGAACTGGGCTAGCTCAATTGATGACATCCAGATCCTAACTCTTGTTTGTGTGACCCAGTTAGGTTCATTTCCGTATGGTAATAAGACATGTCGTGATCTCATCATCGACATCATCGAAATTTCTTTCGATGGACTAGAACTCTTCTGATTCAGACAAGTTAGAATGATCGATCATCAATATCATTCTAATTGCTCCCAAAATCCATTAGTGACACCTAGCAGTATATGATGGCAACCCATCAGAAATGAAGACGAACCTCTCGGTGCAGCTACTTGTGTGATTGAGTTCCTCTATCATGAGTTCCGACTGAATTAGGATTAAGGTGAACTCGTCCAACCCAACATCAGTCATATGAATCAATCGATCGATCTGAGTCCGACGTGAAATCCCAATGAAAAACTCTTTTCCATTATTTCATTCTGCTATGGCCGTGGGCTTAAGGACTCGATCTTTCGATCATCATAAGACTACTCTCATCTACCGAGGTTGATAGATCCCATCTTGGTGCAATCTGGTTCCTATAATGAATATGCTGCAGTCAATATACACCTCAGGGTTCCGAATAGCTAGGAGATCGAGTCATGGTGTAGTCAAACTATAACACACTCAAGGTGAACTGTCGATGCACCTCAGGTCAAAGAACTAGACATACAGCTGCAGCATCGAGCTAGTTATCGACGAGAAGGTAGACTTCCTTATGACTGCTCGAGGTGGTCACGCTCAGTACTCTCGTTCTCAACGAATACCTGTACTCTCGTTCGGTGTCTCCACACCGTAGACTCAAGACACATCCTACCCTAAGGAAGCGATCGTACACCAACCTTCCGGATTGATCACCATCTTCGTGATGATCCTATGGTCAGGAGCTGTTTATGAGTTAGTTATGTAAATTCATGTCTTAAATTTTCAACTCTTGAAAATATGAATTAACATTCCTACTAACTCAAAGGATGTATCACAAACATAATGTACACAATGTGATAGTAGAATAATTCTTTTATTCATTTATACTCAAAATTATAAATTTGCCCTTACATTTGTACAAGAATGTGTCAGTCAATCTGGGCCCACACATCTAACAGGACGCATATGCGGTTTCTTGTAGGTAGCTAGCATCCCGGTGGTCTTCGGATTCTCCTGATCAAGATCAGTCCTATATGGATACCTGTAGAGGCCGGACGCATATGCGGCTTTAAGAAACCTCGAAGACATCCATGGGTTTTAGATCGCGGTAAAAAACTGTCCGCACAATGGTAAAGATCGGATCTTTATTGGATTAGATCTTAATCTTGTCAATGTAATGATGCCTAGAATTGAGATATGATCTCCATACATGCTTAATTAGATTAGATCTAATTAGATTGAAGAGTATTTAGATCTGAAATTTTTTTTCGTTGCGTTTTTCTTTTGAAATTTTTGTATGTGTTGGTGTAGAATTCCGTCGAAGTCGGAGAAGCTGGAGCTGGGGTGACCACGGCCGCCGTCGGGACCTGCAAAGAAAGTCTAAACCGGAGTTGGAGGTGCTCCGGCAAGACCCTCCGATGCTCAAGTCAGTACTCTGCTTCAACAGAAATGGAGTGCTCGAGTGAAAATTTTGGCAGAGTTTCGAGATAGAGTTACCAGCTTAGAGAAGAACGTGTCTGGGGGTTCCTTATTTATAGACGGAGGGTGTAACTGACCGACAGCGACGTCTGTAACCGTCTGGTAGTGGACCGCTCAGAGCTGCGTGGAGTTTGTTATGGAGAGTAGTGGCGTCAGGGGTCGTTCAGGGTCACGTGGAGCTCGTTGCGGAGAGTGGAGTGGTGTCTGTTGTCGGGACTTGCCAGAGAGTGGTGGAGCTGCATGAAATCCGTTGCAGGGAGTGGAGCAGGAGGGCGGCTCTTGTCGCGACTTGTCAGAGAGCTCGGATCCGTCGGCTGGAGCTCGGCTGGGACATCTGATGGAGCGGACTGGCTCTCTATTGTTGGTCTGGGAGAAGCTCGGATATCCCCGAAGTTGCTGACGAGTCTACTGTTGTCGGGTACCTTAGGCGCTGATACTACAGGTGGGAGTCACCTGCTGTAGAAGCTCGGATAGAGACTTTTCGTTGGCGAAGCCCGGTAGGTATCCGATTGCCAGAGAAGTCCGTCTGGGATTCGCCCGATGTGGAAACTTGCCTGAAGATAATCCGTTGGGGAAGTTCGGTTTTATGAAGGATCTGGTGGAGGGTCGGTCGGTGATGGACTTCGGATGGCATTGGGGAGGTTCGGTTTTATGAAGGATCTGGTGGAGGGTCGGTCGGTGATGGACTTCGGATGGCGTTGGGGAGGTTCGGCAGACATCGGAGGCGATCGATCGTTGCAGGAATCCAGCTGCTGGAGTTCAATCGTCGTAGAAGCTCGTCCAATATCCCACCGCTATGGAAGTTCGATCGAAGTCTGGTTCTTGTAGAAGGCTGAAAGGAGACCGCTTATTGTAGAAGCTCGGTCGAAGGTCAGTTGTCGTGAGAGCTCGGAGTAGCGACCTGGCCGATGAGTCCTGCCTCATTGTAGAAGCTCGGTCGAAGATTGGTTGTCGCGGGACCCGAAGTAGGGATCCGAAATAGGCCGCCCGTTGTAAGGGTTCGGAGTAGACTGCTCGCAGCAGGAGTTCGGGGCAGACCACTCGTAGTGGAAGTTCGGAGTAGGCCGCTCGTGGTAGAAGTTCGGCTATCGCAGGAGCTCGGCTGGAATCCTGAAGGCGGTCGACCGCCGTAGAAATGTGGAAGGAGCCTGGTTACTGTAGAAATCTCGTTGTCGGGAAAGCTCGGATGCTGACGAAGCCCGAAAGAAGTTCAGGGGTAGTCGATTGCTGTAGAAGGACGGCTAACAGCGAGGCTCAGAGGGCTTTTGGGGTGGCTCGATGGGTGAACGCTGAGGCCCATCGTCGAAGAAGTCCGGACGGCCGAGGGAGTTCGAAGAGGTGTCACGTACAAGGTCGGGAGCCGGAGGAGCCCCGAAGAATCAGTCCTCTGCAGACTTCGGCCGGGGGGCACTTTATACCCAACAGTATGCATACTTGTCACCATAAGATGGTTTTTTCTTCAGTATGGTCTATCTAAACTGTTTCATTTCTTTTCTCTGATCGATTATGATTATAGTTTCCCCCTTTTAAGCTTTTCCATGACCTTGTATTTAGCTTGGCCCTAAGCCAGGAAGCTTAATTAATGGCTAGGTAACCAGATAACTTATTCATCAAATAGCTTAAAAGTCGGAAGTCACTTAAGGACAGAAAGTAACTTCGTCATGGAGACTTATTGCAGATTTAAGTGTGAACTCAAGAGATGAGATTGACTCAACGAGAATCGTTCCATGTGATAGGTAAGGGTGCAAAATATCCTTCATGTGCTCAACTGAGCAATCATAGACCTTGGGTACAAAATTACTGACTTTGTTTGTGCAGTTGAAACAAACACAAGGGGCCTAGCTATAACATGTGTTTGATACATATTCCAGTTCTCTACATATGAGCCAGATCAAGAGCCCTCAGTTTCAGAGAGAGATGGGGAGAAAAAGAAAGTCTGTCATTGGCTCACTAGCTGCATTTCATGTGGTTTCACCAGTAGGGCTTCCATTAGTACCGTGTTCTTGTGCAGGTGAAGCTTTTGTTGATCGATCCCTAGTGGGAAAGGAATTCCTGAGATATGTGAGAATTATAATATGGCAAGCACTTACCCTTTTTGCTAGGTTTTCTGTTGTTTTTTGGGTAAGGTAGAATATGGAGAGCTTTTGAATCATGTTTTGTGTAGTATGGAGATAAGAGAAGGCATTGGACCAGTCTTGAATCATAAAGTAAGAATTCACTATTAGTTCAAGTCCAAGGAAATGTATCTTGATATTTATTAGGGTCAAGAAGGCTGTGAAGATCACAAAATCTAGAAATTAGAAATATGCTAAACATCCTCAACTGGATGGAATAGAAATTGAAAACAATTTTCTAGTACTGTTGTAAGAAATAATGAATGATTTGAAACAAACTTGCAAAATGCATTTTCTGAAGTTGTGATGACTAGGCGATTCTAAAATCCTTGTTCGTTGCGTTCTGAGGTTTTGGTATAATGGTTGTCTTCTTGAGCAAGTCCTTTTAGGAGAGTAAAACTGAAACTATTAATGTATTAGATTGTGCTTGATGGTTACCAGAATTCTAAAGAGGAGTAAAATGTGTTACTTGTTTCTTTTGAGTATAGGACACTAAAGATTTGTTCTTGGCATGGAGGCTTAAGGTGTTGTTAACATGCTAGAAAAGAAAAATCAAGTTTCAAAATGAAACTTACGTTGCAGCCTTATTCTGGATCTGTTAGGCAGCATATGTAGAAGAGCATAAGGATTTAGTCGATGATCTCTAATAGAACAGTAGGTGCATTTTCTGAATGTACATAAATTTGGACTTGGGCCCATATGTATCCTATAGCAAGTCTTGGGTTCCGAGGAGTCAATTTTAGGTGGTGTCTGCATTCCCATGGATTGGTCGATATAATCTGTACTTCTTTTGAAGGTGATTTAGCTCCTACAATTTTATTGGCAACCTAGCTTTCTCCAGATGTGTGACATGAATGCCATGTCTTGAATGGTGGGAGAATCAGGGAAGGCAACTTTGAGGAAGGATCCAACACAGTAGCATGATCCACACTCAGTGTATGAGCTTGTAAGATGTAGATATGTTTTAACCATGTGTTTTTGCTTGGGGCCAGTCTGATAGATTGATGATGTCAAAACAGAACCTTAGTATGATACTAGACATTTTTGTGAAGTACGATACTAGACTTAACCCTTTTCTGTAGTATTGCCAGGAATTGACATGTCATGAAGGCCTGATGATACAAAGTGTTATGGAGTGTCGAAATGTTTCATGTGCCGGAAAAATGAAGAACTGAAATTGGAAGTATTTGGATGAGGAAGTGGATTGGGTCACTCTCATCAGATGACCCTTGGATATCAAGATGCTTGTAAGATTCAGGCCATGTGTGGCGGTCATGATCGGAGCATCAAAACTGCACTTTGCATATGCTGTCGGACCATGGTCCAATGTGTCAAGCCCAACCCTTAGGGTCATGTTATAACTGGTGACATGTGACACGGAGCAGAAAAACATGTGCAGATGTGGAGAACCAAATGGTAGGACTGGAAGTTTCATTTCTTCACTCTGGATCTTACTGTAATGTAATTTTTTGGAGCTTGCAGAGCTGAGGAAATATTTAGAAAACAGAAAAGATCAAATGATGATTGCTGCCAGTGGGAATATTTCTTTTGGGGTGAGAACTGGATTCTAGATAGTTAGACATGCTCAATACTTTGAGAAAGAAAGGGAGGCTGTGAAGTTGTCTGGTAGATGCACATTGAGATGACCTACAGTCAATTAGTGTATGATTCAATTTCTTGTTTTCTAAAGCTAAACAATGTGCTTTTATGATTTCTCCTGTGGTGGTTGATCATAGTTGAAATTCTTTATATGTGTATCAAGCTAAGCAATAAGAGGTGAGATACGTGCCTGAATGGCCCTCCTGTGTGCAATATAAATGGAAAAATCATGCTTTATAATTGAAGCTAGTCTTTTTTTTGTAATGGGCGTGTAAGTTTTTTATTTACCATATTAAGACTTGTCACCATGGGATCTGGGGACCACGACTGAACTTCATTATTGGTGTTGCTGCATGTTGTGCAGCATGGCTTCATATGAGCTACATTTAGAGAAACAAATTATCTTATCATTATCTATTGTCGTGATCTAATAGTTATTCTTCATCTAGTTGGTGATTTTGATCTTTTTCCCATGGGCCATCAATTCTTCAGATGAATCCATTATCAACATGTGCTCTCATTGCGAGAATGCTTGTCACATATTTGTTTTGCCTTTCCTCCCAACCAGCTTAATTGACCTTTAGCACGTTAGTTATACTACTAAATGTGAATAAATCTTGTCCTTGAATTCAGCTTTTGAATGATGCTGCAAGTATTTGAAATCTGCTTCATATTTTTGTGTTTCCTTACACAGGATGTTTTATGGACCTGGTGGCCCATATGCATTATTTGCTGGTAAAGATGCTAGTAGGGCATTGGCTAAAATGTCCTTCGAACCAAAGGATCTGACTGGCGATATTTCTGGGCTTGGCCCTTTTGAGCTTGATGCGCTGCAGGACTGGGAATACAAGTTCATGAGCAAATATGGGAAGGTCGGGACAATAAAGAAAACTGTGCCTGTGGCAGATGCGTCCACAGGAAGTACCTCTGAAACAACAGAGAAAGGTCCTGATACCACAGACATCAGCCCGGCAGAGAGTCAAGCAGGTCATGCTGTAGAATCCAAGGACAGTGGTCAGGCAGACCATGGTGCTAAATTAGAGCATATAGCAAGATCAGAGGAAGATAGTCCGGGAGATCACGCAGAACATGGTGCTAAATCAGTGCATATCGCAGAATCAGAGGAAGATGGTCCGGGAGGTCAGGCAGAACATGGTGCTAAATCAGTGCATATAGCAGAATCAAAGGAAGATGGTCCAGCAGGTCATGGTAATGAAGAAGCGTGTAAGACAGAATTGAAGGTCAATACTCCAGCAGAACATGGTGCTGAAACTGATGCTGCTGACCACAATGCAAATCCGATGGAAGCCAGTTCTGGTGGAGGAACCAAAGAGTAGTTCAAATTAGTGTTTTGTTCTCATGGTAAACCGTCAGATATGGAGGGTTCTGTTGATCTGCATGATATAGAACTCATGACTGTTCTGTTTTCAGAGGCAGGGGAGGGATGTTCTTCATTTTTATGTTTATATGTGTTATGACCTGGCCCAATTGAGCCTTAAACCCAGTCCATAAAAGCCGATAGGAAAAAAAAAAAAATAGAGAACCGAAGAAGACTCTCGTAGGAAGTCTTCTCTTTCCTCCTGACGGGCTCCTAATTGGAGTCGGAAAATGTCATGACTCTTCCCCTCCGATCCTATTTAAAAGGGAGATTTTTTTCTCTCCCATCAAAAAATCAAGGGCCAAATGGTGAGAATTGTCGGAGTTTTTTTATGGAAGCTTTCACCGTGTTTGCCTCAATTTTTCATCAGAGACATTATCGGAGTTCGAGATAAGTTTCTGCTTCTCTTCCTCCTTTCTCCTCTTTCTTTTTCATATCAGTGTGCACGATCGTCGGTGGTCGGAGTCGTCGGATTTTATTGCGGAAGAAATTTTTATTTTTTTTGTTCTTCTCGGTTTTCGACGTCGATGGTCATCGCTGATTGTCAGATTCACTTCTTTCGAGTCATTTTGTTGTCGTTTTTCTGTTGTTGGCCATCGTTATGTCGGTCGCGTCATTGATCGGTCGATCAAAAGAGGGGACCACACGATCTCTGTTTTGCCCAAAGGAGGCCACGAGAAGAAGGAAAAGAAAAAAAAAAATAAATAAACTCTCTTTCTTTTCTTCTCTCTCTAGTCTCTTTTTACTTTCTCTTTATTTTCTCTCTAGAATTCTCTCTCTAGGTTATTTCTTTCTTAAGATTTTTAGAATTTTGAGAAGAATGATGGTGAATTAAAATTGATTCTAATAATAAATTTTGATCTGTGATCGTCGGACGGTATATCGGCATCATCTTGATCAGATCTAATATTTTTAAGATTTTATTTTTCATGATTTTATTGAATTATTTACATGATAATTTTTGATCTGATCGATCGGATTAGTTGAATCATATCATCTGAAGAGTCCAAGATGAATTTTCTCTTCCTAAAACTGTCTCTCTTGATCAATCTCTCTCTAAAAAGATTTATCAATGAGGAATTTTTTTTAATATTTTTGATCTGAATCTTGATCCATGATTGTCGGGTAGCGTACTGGCATTCACTTTGATCAGATCTGATATTTTTTAATTTGATTATCCATGATCCTGACTTAATCATGATTTAGATTAGATCATTTTGATCACACTAATCGAGATGTTGGACTGTGGCACCTGATTAATTTGGATTGTATCTCATAAATTCTCTCTCCTCTGATTTTCTCTTTTCACTTGATTCATGAATCCAATGAAGGAATTTTGATTTTATCACTTCGAATCCGATTTGATTTGATAGTCAAATTTTGGATCGTTTATGTTCTAATTGGATTTAGATCAGATGAAATTAGATGATCGGATCAATCTGAATAATAGGATACGGATGTCCATCAATTCTATTTTTCTTAATTATTTAGATCTTTTCTAATTATTGAAATTGATCTTGTATAGGATTGTGGATGCTTGATCATAGGATGTCGCGATATGATTTAATTATAGAATTTTTGAAAGAAAATTTATAGAATTGTGTAGATTATTGGAATGCGTTTGAGGTAAGTAATATTTTATTTTTTCTAGATTTATCGATAAATTATAATATATTTTTTTAACATAATTTATGAAACAATGTATGAATTGGATGAATGATATTTTGTTATGAAAATATTTTATTTAAAATATTATGATGAAGCATGATTGAATATATTGATTTTATGATGCATTATATTATTGATTTTGATATTACATGATTATATATTTTTTTATCGAAATTAAAATATGAAACATGATTTATGAAGAATTCTGATAAGAACAATATGAATTGACAACTTAACTATGTAAAGGACTCCGTCAATGGGGCATATACGTTGATAATTGATTTGTTCTGAGGGTTTATGTCGTCAGTGAGACCAGCAATATGTCGCTAGAGAGACCAACGATAAATCGTCAGTGAGATCAGCAGTTTCGAAGGATTTTGCTACTAGATTCATAACTTACTGCAAGAAGATACGCGGTGTTATGATCCTACCACAGAGAAAATATGGTCATAGCTCATGGTTGATGAAAAGAACTTAAGAATAAAAGAAGTTGAAATTTTGAAAGAAATTTAAATTTTTTTAAAAAAAATAAATTTAGCATAAATTATATTGCATAATTGAAATTGATTTCGAATTGATGAAATTTATATGTTTATTTTTTATAAATGATTATTTACTTTAATACTTGATGAAATCTGTTGAAAGTGATCATTGCTTATTGGGTTGTCTAGTTCATTATCTCTTATTTTTATTGTTTTTACAGATATTGAGGAATTAAGATGATACAAGATATGAATGGAAGAGTGATAAGAAGCAGGACTTTAATATTTTTATTTTAGATTGAAAGTCTTATTGAATTTAATGTAAGGTTTATTGAACATTGTTGTGTTCTTTGAGATATTAAAGAAGAAATTTAGATTATTATATTTTTGATTCAAATTATTGATTAATTTTTTCGCTGTTGCTTTATGATAGCATGATAAGATGCCTTGCATGCTTGTGGGAAGAGTTTCCTATGAGTATGCGGTGGTTGTCATGATCTTCGGCTCGCAATCTCGGGTTGGGGGTATGACAATTAAAGTGGTATCAGAGCATTAGTGGATGAATTAAGATATGTATAGAATGAGTATTAGTGGATAGACACTAGGGATATTATGGTGTAGATCTTTGATGATTGTAGTGGGAGAAATCTTTATAATTTTTGATTAAATATTGAGATTATGTATAAAAAGATTATAAGAAATATGACATATAGAGTTTGAAATATGATGGATGATTTATGGATCATTATTTGATTAGTTAGATTTTGATCGAAAGTAATTACAAAAAGATTGATATGAAATTTTATTGTGCATTATGGTTATTAATTTGATCATTGATTATTCAAGTGAATCATAAGTTTAAATTCGATGTGAGAATAATACTATGGTATTATTTTTAATTGAAAAGTTGACTATTATTGGTAAGATAAAGATTTGATGATAAAATATTATTCTAGGATGGACTAAGAGAGTCTTTTATGATGTTTGATTGGAATATTTATCGAAATTGAACTTGGTATGTGGATCATATATAAAGTGACATATTAGGATGAATGCATATTTGGAGATATTGCAAAGAAGCCTATTTCTTATTAATGAAATGGATTAGAGATTGTAGGATATTTATTGTACTGGGATCTTTAATCATCATCTTTAGATCTAAATAATAGATCTTATTGTGTTTCTTGGAGATTATATGATGTGTATAAAATTTTAATTTAAAGATTTCGTATCTAAGTTTCAAGAGATTTTTGATATTATTGTTGAGATTGTTAATGAATAACTGATATATTTAGAATAAGATAAAAGATCTGATTTATATTTATTTGAGTTTATGGGATCTATGTGAATTTATAATTTATAAATTTTAGATTTAGGAATTGATATGGAGATCTTTTGCTTTTATTAATGAGATCTTTGATTGAATCTACTATTAAATGGAGATTTGATTTTTTTGAGGCTTGTATGATTGTTATGAAAGGATACTTGATAGATATTGAAGATCCTGATGATAGAAACTTTAGAAAAGATAATGATTTGAACTTCTTATATGTTCTGATTATGTCCTAACTTAATGGAGCATTGAAGGATTTTCTCATTGATTTCACTTACAAAAATTTTGATTTGGAATTATCGAATTGAATTGATATGAAATTAAGATTTGATTTATATTGATTATAGTAAATCTATATGATGGTTTTAAATGTAATATTGGACTCAAGGGTTAATCAAGATTATTATACACTAGTAAAAGTATGAATGGGAATCGAAAGTTAATCTTTGGCTTCAATTGAAATTTGAAATTTTAGAATCTTTTTTGTTGATAAGATAAAGAAATAATTTGATCAAATTTTTTTGATGAACCTAAGAATTTTGATTGTTAGAACAGAGTGCGCAGTGGAAGCATGGTGATCTGAATTATTTTGAGTAAGTCAGGAATATTGACGCTTTGAGTTAAAAAATTATGATAGATGATATGTTTTGATACAAGAAATTCATTGATATTAGAAAGAATAATATTTTTAAAAAATTTTGGATATCCTTAATATGATTTTTTAAAGTGGTGCTTCCATCTATAATGCTACAAAAATATTTAGCATCCTAATTCTAGGATGAGTGGATCTTTGATTTTTGATTTTAAATTTAAAATATTTAGAGATAATTTTTTTTATCTTAGAATTAAATAATTCTCTATTTATTAAAAAGAATTTGAGATTGTTTATCGAATATTGATTTTGATCTTAGATTTTTATACTCAAAAGTTTATCTATGGAGAATGTAGTAAAATTTATTTATGATCTTATGATAAATTGATTAAATCACGAGCAGTTAAAGATTTTTGGTAAAAAATTTGATATCTTTATCTAGAATTGAGAGATTAATTTCGATGATCAGAAATAGTGGTATTGATTCTAATCAATATTAGTGATATTGATCTTTTCTTTATAAAATGATTTAATGATGAATTTGCATAAAAAAAAATTAAAACATCAAAAGTTTAAGGATGAGATTAAAAAAATAAATTTTTAATATTTGAAAGCATAAATAAGAGAAAATATTTTTAAATTTTTACTGATTTGGATATCATCATATGCTTCATAGAAATATGTTTTCCTATCTTATGATGGGTTGATTAATTAAAAGTGCTTAGTATTTTGAAAAAAAAAGAAGAAATTCTTATTCAGAAATTAAGATATTGATTTTTTTCTTTTTACAAGAGGTTTGATTTTGATCTAAGTATGAGGTATTGAATATTATTTTTATAAAAAATGAGATCATGATTTTGAAATCTTAAAAAAATTAAAAATTTTTGAGATATTGATTTTGATGATAAGAAATGAATGGTTCTGATTCAGATCAACACCGGACGTACTGACCTTTTCTTTATTGTTGGGTATAAAATAACTCCAACCGAAGTTCGTAAGAGGCCAACCCTCTTAGGACTCTTCCGGCTTCCGACCTTGTGCAGTGTCTTTCTGAACTTCTCCGACCGTTCGAGCTTTCACAGTACCATCCGAACTCCTCTAGCAGCCGACCTTCCATAATGTCCTCCAGATTTTTCCAACGGACGAACTCCTATCGTACCTTCCGGATTTTTTCGATATGAGCTCCTTCAGTCGTCCATCGGACTGCTCCAAATGCTTTCTGGGCTTCACTATCAGTCGAGCTTCTACAATAAACGGTCTCCATTCGAGCTTCCACGGCAATCGGTCTTCATCCGAGCTTCTACAGTAAGCGAATTCTGTTCGAACTTCTATTGCAGGCGGACATCAGCCGAGCTTCTACAATAAACGGTCTCCATCCGAGCTTCCACAACAATCGATCTCCATCCGAGCTTCTACAGTAAGCGAATTCCGTCCGAACTTCTATTGCAGGCGGACTCCATCTGAGCTTCTACAGTAAATGGCCTCCTTCCGAACTCCTACAAGAATCGGACTCCGTCCGAACTTCTACAGTGGATGGATTCCAAGCGAACTTCTACAACGGACGGGCTCCAGCAGTCGGATTTCTATAGTAACCGGCTGTCTCCTGTGTCTTCCATACTCTCCAGCCATCAACCTTCAACAGTGCCAACCAGACCCTCCAACGTCCAAGCTTCCACAGTACCATTCGGACTCCTCTAGCGGTCGACTTTTCACAGTGTTCTCCAGACTCCTCTAGCGGACGAAATTCCACAACACCTTTCGGATTCTTCTATCGGTCAACCTTCTACAACGCCTTCCGAATTTCGCTATCGACCGACTTTCTGCCAGATTCCTCATGCAACCGGACCTCTCCAGTGGACAGTCTTCAGACGAGCTTCCACATCAGACAAATTCCAGACGGACTTCTTTAGCATTTAGACTTCAGTTGGATTTCTCCAACAGAAAGTTTTCGTTCGGGCTTCTACAGCAGATGACCTCCGTCTGCAGCACCAACGCCTAAGCCACCCAACAACAGTTAACCCGTCAGCAACCTCGAAAACATTCGAGCTTCTCTTAGATTGCTGAGACAGAGAGCTATTCTACTCTACCAGACGTCCCATCCGAGCTTCAGCCATCCGACCCGAATCCCGGCAAGTCGCAACAACGGACACCACTCCACTCTTTGTAACAAACTCTATGTAGCCCCACCACTCTCTGGCAAGTCGCGACAACGGACACCACTCCACTCTCCATAAAAAACTCCACGTGGTCCCACCACTCTCTGACAAGTCGCGACAACGGACACCACTCCACTCTCCGTAACAAACTCTACGTGGCCTCGAATGGTCCACTACCAGGCAGTTACGGACGTCGCTGTCAATCGGTTACACTCTCCCATCTATAAAAGAGACCCTCCAGATACGTTCTCTTCTAAGCTCTACACACTATCTTAAAACTCTGCTAAAATTTCATTCGAGTGCTCCATTTCTGTTGAGGCAGAGTACTGACTTAAGCGTCAGAGGATCTTGCCGGAGCACCCCCAACTCCAGTTTACACTTTCTTTGCAGGTCCCGACAGCGACCGTGATCCTTTCGACTCCAGCTTCTCCGACATCGGTGGAATTTTGCATCAACAGAATTGGCGCTAGAGGAAGAGCCTCTGTGTCTTCGCAGGACCCTTATTCTTAAAGGAGTACTCAACGGGACCGTCTCCGGTCATCTTCTTCGACATCTTCTTCTTCTTCTCTAGCCAGATCCCAGTTTGATGCCTCCCCGAAAGGCATCCACCAGGCGATCTACGGCCTCTATAGCCAGATCTCAGCAAGATCCGCTAGCTTCAGCCTCGTCTCCAGTTTCCCAAGCTCCTCCTCCGGCAACGACAGTCGGCATGGAACAGTTCGACCTGCTGGTTCAGCAGGTCAGGGGCATCACCGAATCGGTGCAGGCCATGCAGCAGCAGCAGGCATCTGTGCGGCTGGAAAGAGCATCGTCGGAGTTTCAAAATCCAGCGATCGGGTGGCCCACTTGGGCCAGTCGCCCTATATCCCCCAGAAAGGGGAAGCAGAAGGCGGAGAGCCCTCTGTCTGATCATGATTCCACCCCCGGAGGGTCCCTACCTCCGTTCTGCCAGAAGACCCACGAGATTCGTGATCGAGAGGATCTCCTGGATCAAAGGTTCCAAGAGATGAACCTGCGGATCGAGGAGCTCCGCCATACTCCACCTGCTTACGGTGAGGATATCTGTACTGACTCTCCTTTTTCTCAAAAGATTATGCAGGAACCGATCTCGTCGAACTTCAAGCTCTCCCAATTTGAGAGCTACGATGGGACCTCAGATCCGGTTGACCACCTGGAGGCCTTCCGGATAATGATGCTGCTCCATGGTGCGCCAGATGCCATCCTGTACCGGGCTTTTCCATCTACCTT
Source organism: Elaeis guineensis (assembly GCF_000442705.2). Taxonomy (NCBI): domain Eukaryota; kingdom Viridiplantae; phylum Streptophyta; class Magnoliopsida; order Arecales; family Arecaceae; genus Elaeis; species Elaeis guineensis. The sequence continues at coordinate 58,597,337 of NC_026003.2, forward strand.
GAAAGGAGCAGCAAGAAATTGGTACTCGACATGAAGCTGGATACTATCTTCTCCTTTGATCAAATGAGCCATCAGTTTGCGGCTCATTTCGTTAGCAGCCGACGTCCCCGGAGAGGTTCGGAGTCCCTCATCAACATCAAGCAAAAGGAGGGAGAATCCATCTGAACTTATGTCAACCGTTTTAACGCTGCCGCATTGAAGGTCCGGAACTTGGACCAATCAATTGCGATGGCTGCCCTGAAGAGCGATCTTCAAAAAAATGACCTTTTATTTTTTCTAGAAAAGAAGTATCCCAGGGACTTCGCTGATTTGCTGGCTTGGGTCGAAGGATATGCTCGGGCAGAGGAAGCTTTCAAGCTAAGGTACGAGGAGGCCGCGAAGGAGCGGCAGGTGGGTAATTCCTACAAGCCCGCAGCTGAAAAAGGGTCGAGTGAAGTTCGGCCACGTTCTCGAACTCCCCCCAGACATAAACATGTCCGAACTCCTCTCAGAGCTCGTAGGTAGAGAAGTCCGAACCACAGAGTTCGGCGGAGCTCTCCCCCAGGAAGATTCCATAGCTATGCCCCTCTCAATGCTCCAAAAACTCAAGTGCTGATGGAGATCAAGGAGCAGCTGCCAAGGCTGAAAAAGATGTGCACACATCCCGGGAAGTGCAACCCTAACAAGTTTTGTCTCTATCATCGTGACCACGGCCACGACACGGAAGAGTGTATTCAGCTTCGAGATGAGATCGAGGAGCTCATCAAATGAGGTCGGCTCAACAGATTCATCCGACGCCGGCCTGAAGGTAGAGAAGATCGATCGAGGGTCCTACCACAGCCAGAGCTGCCAAGGAGGGAAGAACAGCCTGAAGATCGATCTCCAATCAGGATCATCAACACCATCTCTGGAGGACCCTGGCGGGGAGCAGTCAGTGGATCGACGGACCGTCCAAGCGACAGAGGACTGAAGAATTTATAACCTTTACTGAAGAAGATGTCCAGGGGATCCAATTCCCCCATAATGATGTGGTCGTAGTTTCTTTAAATATTGCTGACTATGATGTACGCCGCATTCTTGTTGATAATGGAAGCTTGATCGATATTTTGTTTTACGATGCATTCTCAAAAATATCTATTCCAGATGATCGATTAGGGTTGATAAGCTTCCCATTGGTAGGATTCACTGGCGATGCTGTGCCAGTAGGAGTAATAACTTTGACCGTAGTTACAGGTCGGTGTCCGAAACAATCTAGAGCGCAAGTAGATTTCTGGTAGTAAGGGCACCATCTGCCTACAATGCAATACTCGGCCGACCTGACCTCAACACCCTCCGAGCTGTGGTATCGACCTACCATTTGAAATTAAAATTTCCTACAAGCCAAGGGGTCAGAGAGGTCAAAGGAGATCAAGTCCTGGCAAGACACTGCTATAACATATCCTTACAAAGAAATAGTCAGTCTGACCCCTGTCCGGTTGATGGGTTAAACACCCGCGACAACCTTGCTGAAGAGCGGGGTGAGCCAATTGAAGATCTTGCCTCAATTCCTTTGAACGATGGGAATGAAGAGCACGTGGTGAAGATCGGCTCCAACCTGGGAAAAGAGGTACGGACACAACTCATCAATTTTCTACAAAAGAATGCGAATGTTTTTGCATGGGTTCCGACGGACATACCGGAGATTGATGCGAAAGTCATGGAACACCGTCTAGCTGTTGATCCCAAACATTGACCGATGAAGAAAAAAATTCGAGGTCATGCATTGGAAAGGCAGAAGGCAATAGCTGAGGAAGTTGATAAACTCCAGAAAGTCGGGTTCATCAGAGAAGTCAACTATCCGAACTGGGTCTCCAATGTGGTTCTCGTCAAAAAAGCGAACGGCAAGTGGAGGATGTGTATAGACTTCAAAAGGCTGAACAAAGCTTGCTCGAAAGACAGTTACCCTCTGCCCAGAATTGACCAATTAATAGATGCAACCTCAGGCCATGAGCTTTTCACTTTTATGGATGCATTCTCTGGCTACAATTAAATCAGGATGGCATCGGAGGACGAAGAAAAAACTACTTTTATCACTGACCGTGGTCTTTTCTGTTACAAGGTCATGCCTTTTGGCCTAAAAAATACAGGGGTGACCTATCAACGGTTGGTGAACAAGATCTTCAAAGAGCAGATCGGCCGCAACATGGAGGTCTACGTGGATGACATACTTGTAAAAAGCAAATCCTCAATGAATCATGTCGCCGACCTTGAGGAGACCTTCGGCGTCCTGCAAAAATATAAGATGAAGCTGAACCCAGCCAAGTGCGCTTTTGGAGTAACCTCAGAAAAATTCTTGGGCTTTATGGTATCGGGGTGCGGGATCGAAGCAAATCCAGAAAAGATTCGTGCCATCCAGGAAATGACCGTCCCGAAGTCAATAAAAAATGTTCTGCGCCTTACTGGGAGAGTAGCAGCTCTGAATCACTTCATCTCAAGGTCGACCGAATGGTGTCTACCTTTCTTTCAGACTTTCAAGCAGTCGAAGAACTTCTGTTGGACTACTGAATGTCAGCAAGCGTTCGAAGAATTGAAGAACCACCTCAGCTCACCTCCGCTATTAGCAAAGCCCAAACCTGGAGAGTTATTCCTGTACCTGACGGTCTCTCCCGTGGCTCTCGCAGCAGTTCTGGTTAAAGAAGAAGCAAAGATTCAATGGCCGATCTACTACATAAGTCGAGTATTGAGAGACATCGAAATCAGGTACACTAAATTAGAGAAATTAACTTACGCCCTGTTGATTGCAACCCAAAGGCTCCGACCTTACTTTCAAGGGCACACCATAACACTGCTCACCGACCAGCCGATTAAGGTAGTTCTGCATCGAGCGGATGCTTCCGGAAGGATAGCAAAATGGACAGTTGAGATTATGAAATTCGACATCAACTATCGACCTCGGCCAAAGATAAAAGTCCAGATATTAGCAGACTTCATAGTGGAATGCACTATCCCAGAAGAAGCCGAACTTGAACGAGGTGAAGCTGATGACCCAGGGCTCCAGCCGAACTCCCCTGAGGAAAGAACAGATCTCCCTGATGGTTTTTGGGCCCTATACGTGGATGGTTCCTCTAACATGTCAGGCGGGGCGCGGGCCTGATCTTGATCAATCCAGAAGGAATTATCGCAGAGTACGCGCTGCGCTTCAAGTTCCCTGCGATAAATAATGGAGCAGAATATGAAGCTCTGATTGCAGGACTAAAGATCGCCAAAGAATTAAAAGCAGATTGGCTCCAAGTCTACAGTGACTCCCAATTGGTGGTGGGACAAGTCAGCGGGAACTATGAAGCTCGGGAGGACAGTATGGTCAAGTATCTCGAAAAGGTAAAAGAGATCATCCCTGCTTTTGGCAGCTTTGACATCAAGCAGATTCCAAGAGCAGAAAATACCAGGGTCGATCTTCTCTCCAAGTTGGCTACACTGGCTCCGGCTGAACTATTCAAGAAAGTCTTCTTCGAAGTTCTGAAGTGTCCAAGTACGGAAGAACCGTAGCTTGTAATGGAGATCAGCCATGAACCCAGCTGGATTGACCCACCGGTTGCATACCTCAAAGACGGGGTTCTTCCTCATGATGCAAAAGAAGCTCAAAAGTTTAGAAACCAGGCCTCCCGATATATCCTTTATGAGGGTAAGCTATACAAGAGGTCGTACTCTTTGCCCCTCCTGAAATGTCTCCGACCTTCTGAAGCTGACTTTGCCTTATGGGAGGTACATAGAGTCTGCAGAAGTCACCTGGGGGTCAGATCCTTATCCCACAAACTACTCTGACAAGGTTATTACTGGCCTACAATGTACCATGACTCCATTGAATATGTCAGAAAGTGTGATCGATGTCAGAGAAATGCGAATATCCAAAAGACAGTCCGCCTCTGAACTTACACCTTTGAGTGCCCCATGGCCGTTTGCACAATGGGGAATGAATATCCTTGGATCTTTTTCCATGGCGTCTGGACAGCGGAAGTTCCTCCTGGTAACAATTGACTACTTCACCAAGTGGGTCGAAGCCGAACCTTTGGTAAAAATCACAGAAGCTAAAGTGCAGGACTTCATCTGGAAGTCAATCATTTGTCGGTTCGGCTTATCCAAAACTCTCATTACTGATAATGGGTGACAATTTGCTGGAGCAAGGTTTGCTAAATTTTGTGAGGACTTAAACATCTCCCATAACTTCACGTCAATAGTCCACCCACAGGCAAACGATGAAGCCGAGGTGACTAACAGGACTCTGTTGCAAGGAATCAAGGCGAGACTTGAAAAAGCAAAGGAAACTTGGGCAGACGAGCTTTATCATGTGTTGTGGGCATACCGAACTACCCAAAGACTGCCCATGGGGGAGACCCTCTTTGCCTTAGCCTTCGGAACAGAAGTCGTTATCCCGATTGAACTCAAACTTCCATTGGTGCGAGTTGTGGCATTCAACGAGCAGCGCAACTCACAGGATCTCAAGGCCAACCTCGACTTGTTAGAAGAAAAGCGGGAGACAGCTCAAGTTGGATGGCAGCCTACAAGCAGAAAGTAGCTTGCTACTACAACTCTCGGGTCAAGAGCAAAGCCTTCAGAGCGGGGGACTTAGTACTTCGGCGAGCCGTTGTTTCACAACCTCAGAACCAAGGAAAACTTGCCCCAAACTGGGAAGGTCCGTATGAGGTCAGGGAGGTAGTTCGGCCCGAAACATACTATCTAAAAGAGCTCGGAGGAGCAGACCTTCCGCGACTATGAAATTCAAAAAATTTACGAATATTTTACCGATAACTTTGCTTTAAATAAAAGTTTCATATTCACATATCTTTTCTTTTGGCATGAGCTCATAATGATAGGGAGTAGCTCCTTCAGACAATCGAAACTAAGCGTGTCAGGAAAAGAGGAGAACCTCGTCCCGACACAAACGAAGGTCCGATTATTAAGAGATCGGATGGGGAGAGAGTTCCTTGCAACGGCCTTTATGTGCCCCCACAGCCATGTTAGGAACAGGAGGAGAACCTCATCCTAACATGAGCAAAGTCGAAGGCCCGGTTATTAAGAGACTGGATGGGGGGAGAGGTCCATTTCATCGGTCGAGGTCGATAGTTAATGTCGAATTTCATGAGCTCAACTACCCATTTCGTTTTCCTTCCGAAAACATTCGCTCGATGCAGAACCGCCTTAATCGACTGGTCGGTGAGCAGTGTTATGGTGTGCCCTTGAAAGTAAGGTCGGAGCCTTCAGACTGCAATCAATAGGGCGTAAGTTAGTTTCTCTAATTTAGTGTACCTGGTTTCGACGTCTTTCAATACTCGACTTATGTAGTAGATTGACCATTGAATCTTTACTTCTTTAACCAGAACTACTGCGAGAGCCACGGGGAGACCGTCAGGTACAGGAATAACTCCTCTCCAGGTTCGAGCTTTGCCAATAGCGGAGGTGAGCCGAGGTGGTTCTTCAATTCTTCGAACGCTCGCTGACATTCAGTGGTCCAACAGAAGTTCTTCGACTACTTGAGAGTCTGAAAGAAAGGTAGGCACCATTCGGCCGACCTTGAGATGAAGCGATCAGAGCTGCTACTCTCCAAGTAAGGCACTGAACTTCTTTTATTGACTTCGGGGCTGTCATTTCCTGGATGGCACGACAATTCTGTTGGTGTAGAATTTCGCCGATGCCGGAGAAGCTGGAGTCGAGAGGATCACGATCGCCATCGGGACTTGCAAAGAAAGTCTAAACTGGAGTTGGGGTGCTTCGGCAAGACCCTTCGATGCTCAAGTCAGTACTCTACCTCAACAGAAATGGAGCACTCGAATGAGATTTTAGTAGAGTTTTGAGATAATGTTTAGAGCTTAGAGGAGAACGTATCTGGGGGGTCTTTTTTATAAATGGAAGAGCATAACCGATTGACAGCGATGTCCGTAACTGCCTGGTAGTGGGCCGTTCGGGGTCATATGGAGTTTGTTACGGAGAGTGGAGTGGTGTCCGTTGTCGCGACTTGTCAGAGAGTGGTGGGGCCACGTGGAGTTTGTTACGGAGAGTGGTGGGGCCACGTGGAGTTTGTTACGGAGAGTGGAGTAGTGTCCGTTGTCGTAACTCGTCAGAGAGTGGTGGGGCCATGTAGAGAGTTTGTTACAGAGAGTGGAGTGGTGTCCGTTGTCGTGACTTGCCGGGGAGTTTGGGCCAGACGGCTGAAGCTCGGATGGGATGTCTGGTAGAGTAGAATAGCTCTCTATCTCAGCAATCTAAGAGAAGCTCGGATGTTTTCGAGGTTGCTGACGGGTTAACTGTTGTTGGGTGGCTTAGGCGTTGGTGCTGCAGACGGAGGTTATCTGCTGTAGAAGCCCGGATGGAAACTTTCTGTTGGAGAAATCCGACTGGAGTCGATTACTAGAGAAGTCCGTCTGAAATTTGTCTGATGTGGAAGCTCGTTTGAAGACTGTCCGCTGGAGAGGTCCAGTTGCATGAGAAATCCGGCAGGTCGGCTGATAGCGAAATTCAGAAGGCATTGTAGAAGGTTGACTGATAGAAGAGTCCGAAAGGCATTGTGGAAGTTCGTCTGCTGGAGGAGTCTGGAGGACACTATGGAAGGTCGACCGCTGGAGGAGTCCGAATGGTACTGTGGAAGCTCGGACGGCCGCTGGAGGGTCTGGTTGGCACTGTTGAAGGTTGATGGCTGAAGAGGTATGGAAGACACAGGAGACAGTCGGTTACTGTAGAAATCCGACTGCTGGAGCCCGTCCGTTGTAGAAGTTCGCCTGGAATCCATCCACTGTAGAAGTTCGGACGGAGTTCGGTTCTTGTAGGAGTCCGAAAGGAGGCCGTTTACTGTAGAAGCTCGGATGGAGTCCGCCTGCAATAGAAGTTCGGATAGAATTTGCTTACTGTAGAAGCTTAGATGGAGATCGGTTGTCGTGGAAGCGCGGATGGAGATCGTTTATTGTAGAAGCTCGGCTGAAGTTCGCTTGCAATAGAAGTTCGGACGGAATTCGCTTACTGTAGAAGCTCGGATGGAGATCGATTACCGTGGAAGCCCGGATGGAGATCATTTTTTGTAGAAGCTCGACTGATAGTGAAGCCCAGAGAGTATTTGGAGCAGTCCGATTGACGACTGAAGGAGCTCATCATCAGAGAAGTCCGAAGGATACGATAAGAGTTCGTCCGTTGGAGAAATCTGGAGGACATTGTGGAAGGTCGGCTGCTGGAGGAGTCTGGATGGTACTGTGGAAGCTCGGACGGTCGGAGAAGTTCAGAAAGATGCCACACAAGGTCAGAAGCCGAAAGAGTCATGGGAGGGTTGGCTTCTTACGAACTTCAGTTGGGGTTATTTTATACCCAACATCAGTCCCCCTACTTTCGAGTTCGGATTTCGAATGAAGTACAAAAAAATTTTCACAGTCGAAGTTGCCCCTCTCGATTTACGTACTCGATTGTTTCTAGATATCTTGGCATTTGGCGCGCCGGTGCTGGGGTCTTTTCAAATCAAGGTGATCCGAAAAGATTTTTTCAGAATTTTCGCTGGAGCGTTGCTCTAGGTATGGCACAATAATGATTCTGTCAGTTGTCAGTCGTCTGGCACGACGAGTGGGACACGCGGCAATTGTAGATCGGCCAAAAGAGATCTACAATCATTATTGTGCCGGACCCTGAGGTCTATTTAAACCCGTCCCCCTCCTTCAGGGGTTTCACCTTGCCTGAGATTTTTTTTCAATCCCTTCTTCTTGCCCGAGAGCTTCATCTTCCTCCAGCATCCCTTTCGGTCTTAGGCGCCCTTCAGGTCAACCCCCATCGCCCTCGCTACTTTCCTGCACCTCTCAGACCAGCCTAGGTTAGTTCTGGAACCCATCTTCTTCTTGTTGTTCTTCCGTTTTTCTTCCTCCACATTCCGCCCATTCGGTTTCTCCGCAAGTGCCTTGTTTTTTTTTTTCTAATTTTTTCGAAAGTTTTTTTTTTGAGATTTTTATTTGATTCAAAATATCCTCCCACACTTCCTCCTCTAGCAGTTCTAGGAGTTCGTCAGCTACAGCCCCCCAAAATCTTAGTACTGTAGTTGGACCTCGTTCGATCTTTGTACCTGACACCATTCCCAGCTCTTTGACCTCGGACGAGCTCTCGCTGATTAGGATTCAGTACGGGGTTCCTTCGAAGTACGAGCTTGAGCTTTCCGGGCTAACTGATCGGGCTAGCGCCCCTCCCCCTGGCTACTTTTGCTTATACCAGGAAGCCTTCCGCACCGGGCTTCGACTTCCACTTTCATCTTTTGTTATTGCTCTTTTTTGGTTTTTGAACATTTCTCTAGTTTCGGTAGCGTCGAACTCCTTTAGGTTTCTGATAGGATTTGTTTCCTTCTGTCATTTAGCTGAAGTTCGGCCGATTCTTTCCTTGTTTAGAAATTTTTATACCTTCAAGCGCCACCTTCGGCAAAGGACTGATGGTACTTTTTCTCCCAGTTCGGTAGAATGGGGTTGCTGAAAGGTGTCCCCTCTTCTATCCACAACTGGAAGGAGAGGTACTTCTACGTCCGATGCCCGACCCTGATGCTGGGGTTGCCCCCCTGGGGCTCCCTGAGGGACTCCGTCCGTCGGGCTTCTAGCCTGGGGAAGGACGATCTAGAAGCCTCCAATAAACTTAAGGCTTATCCAGCTCCTCTCCTCTCTGACCTTCTGAAGGAGCAACTCTTATTTAATATCGGCCTGAGCCCTCTCAACCCTGCCGGTATTTTTTTTCTTTCTCAAATCATTCGTTGCTTCCTCTTTTCTCTTATTCCGTTTCTAAGCTGTGCCGATCTTTTTTCATTGCAGATATGGATGCAGACGCAGCTCGGATACTAGCCAAGGGTCTCAAGGCCCATAAGAGAAAAGGCGCCGCAACTTCTGGGTCGATGAAGAAAGCAAGGGTAGAAGAGATAGGCTCGACCGTGCTTGCCCAGGCGGCCATTGCTGTGGATGCCCCCTCCGACGTCGAGCCCGCAGCCCCCCGAGCTTCTTCAAGAAGCTCTCCGATCGAGGTTCCCGCTCCAGAGTCTCATCTCAAGGAGGCGTCGGGGGTCGAAAGGAGGAGAAGGAAGAAGACAGTGGCCCGCAAGATTCACAGTAGCAGGACTGCTACCGAGGGGGCCGACGGCTCTGAAGAGGATTCAGGGGAGAATCCTTTTAACAATAAGGACTTAATAAAAAGGTTGGTCGATGGGTGCGTTCTGCCCGAGGTCGTCCACAGGATCATCCATGCCGATTCTGAACAGCGGGTTTGGGACTCTGTGGGGTCCTTTCTTGAGGTGGGCTGATTTACTTTTTTCTTCCTTTCGCTTCTTCACTTAGTTCATTTTTTAGCTTTCATATTGACTTCCTGACCACTCTTGTCAATTGGACACCAGCTCATTGCCAATATTGAGGTGATGAACAAGGCAAAGAAGGAAGCAGTCCAGGCGAAGGAAGGTCGCCAGGCTGAGGCTGCCCGCCTCAAGGAGAAGATCATCGAAGTCGCGAGTCTCCAAGAGGCGCTTCAGAAGGAGGAACAAACCTCGGCAGATCTGAAGGCTGCCCTGGAGGAGGAAAGGAAGAAATCAGAGGCCAAGGTCTCCAAGCTGAAGGAGCAGATCTCGACCCTAGTCTCGGAGGCACAGGCCCAAGCAATGGAGGAGTTCAAGACCTCCTCCAAGATGAGGGATCTGAATATCCAGTTCGGTCAGGCCGCCTTCATCAAAGGCTTCGAGCTTTGCCAGAAGAAGGTGGTCGGAAAGTTTTTCGAACTCGATCTCAGCTTCCTGGATGAAGCATCCGATGATGAGGCTGGACCTTCTGAAGCTGCTGTCGGTCTCCCTCCAGCTGGGACCTCTTCAACTGCCGCAGCTGCCGTGGCCGACCTTCCGGGGGCACCGAGCTCCTCCACTTCTGCTCCAGAGGTCCGAGACCTCTAATTTTATACTTTGTTACAAATTTTTTTTTGTACTTAAGAATTATTCAATCAATAAAATCGGATTCCTCTTTCTTGCAATGATTTGCATTGTGACGCTCTTATTTTCCGACAACAGTATCCTGCCGAAGCTCTTCCCCTACCGCAGAGAATTCCCTTGAAGTCCATGATCTGGGATCTGAGAAGGGAAGTTTGTCACCTAATGAAGAAATCAAAGAAGATGGACGACGAACTTCACAGACTGAGGAAGAGCCATTCGGAAGCTACAGTGGAGGTTACTCGCCTTCAGAACCTCCACAAAAAGGGCTTCATGGACTACACCCGGAAGAAGGCCAACTTCGTGAAGGAGCTTGAGGAATTTCAGAAACGCGCCAGCGATCGATCTTAGACTCAGGCCTCCAAGATCAGCTCTTTCGAGGTCGAGTTGGCGCCGCACGGGAGAAGATCGGCCAATTGGAAGGGAGTAGCTGAAGCTGATATCATAAAGCCCAAGAATTTTTCGACCACCTTCTCCTGGCAAAGCTCGAAGCCTTTGATGAAGGCGGCCTGGCCGAACTGGATATTCAGATCCCTCATCTCGGAGGAGGTCTTGAACTCCTCCATTGCTTGGGCCCGTGCCTTCGAGACTAGGGTCGGATCTGCTCCTTCAGCTTGGAGACCTCGGCCTCTGCCTTCTTCCTTTCCTCCTACAGGGCGACCTTCAGATCTGTCGAGGTTTGTTCCTCCTTCTGAAGCGCCTCTTGGAGACTCGTGACTTCGGCGATCTTCTCCTTGAGGCGGGCAGCCTCAGCCTGGCGACCTTCCTCCGTCTGGGCTGCTTCCTTCTTTGCCTTGTTCATCGCCTCGATGTTGGCGATGAGCTGGTGTCCAATCTGTAAGAGTGGCCAGGAAGTCAATATGAAAGTTAAGGAATGAACTAAGTGAAGAAGTGAAAAGAAGGAAAAAGTAAATCGGTCTACCTCAAGAAAGGATCCCAGAGAGTCCCAAACCCGCTGTTCAGGATCGGCATGGACGATCCTATGGACGACCTCGGGCAGAACGCACCCGTCGACCAACCTTTTTATTAAGTCCCTATTATTGAAGGGATTCTCCCCTGGATCCTCTTCGGAGCCGTCGGCCCCCTCGGTGGCAGCCCTGCTGCTGCGGATCTTGTGGGCCACTGTCTTCTTTCTTCTCCTCCTTTCAGCCTCTGGCGCCTTCTCGGGATGAGACTCTGGAGTGGGAACCTCGGTCGGAGGGCTTTTTGAAGAAGCTCGGGGGGTGCGGGCTCAACGTCGGAGGGGGCATCCACGGTAATGGCCGCCTGGGCAAGCACGGCCGAGCCTGTCTCTTCTACCCTTGCCTTCTTCGTCGACCTAGAAGTTGCGGTGCCTTTTCTCTTGTGGGCCTTGAGACCCTTGGCTAGTATCCGAGCTACGTCTGCGTCCATATCTGCAATGAAAAAAGATCGACACAGCTTAGAAACAGAATAAGAGAAAAGAGGAAGCAGTGAATGACTTGAAAAAAAAGAATACCGATAAGGTTGAGAGGGCTCAGGCCGACATTAAATAAGAGTTGCTCCTTTAGAAGGTCGGAGAGGAGAGGAGCTGGATAAGCCTTAAGTTTATTGGAGGCTTCTAGATCGTCCTTCCCCAAGCTAGAAGCTCGGCGGACGGAGTCCCTCAGGGAGCCCTAGGGGGGCAACCCCAGCATCAGGGTCGGGCATCGGACGTAGAAGTACCTCTCCTTCCAGTTGTGGATAGAAGAGGGGCACCTTTCAGCAACCCTTTTCTACCGAACTGGGGGGGAAGTACCACAGTCCTTTGCCGAAGGGTGATGCTTGAAGGTATAAAAATTTCTAAACAAGGAAAGAGTCAGCCGGACTTCAGCTAAATGACAGAGGGAAAGAAATCCTATCAAAAATCTAAAGGACTTCGGCGCTACCGAAACTAGAGAAATGTTCAAAAAATGAAAAAAAGCAACAACAAAAGATGGAAGTGGAAGTCGAAGCCTGACGCGGAAGGCTTCCTGGTATAAGCAAAAGTAGCCAAGGGGAGGGGCGCTAGCCCGATCAGTTGGCCCGGAAAGCTCAAGCTCGTACTCCGGAGGAACCCCATACTGAATCCTAATCAGTGAGAGTTCGTTCGAGATCAAAGAGCTGGGAATGGTGTCAGGTACAAAGATCAGATGAGGTCCATCTACAGTACTAGGATTTTGAGGGGCTATAGCTGACGAACTCCTAGAACTGCTAGAGGAGGAAGTGTAGGAAGATATTTTGAATTAAATGAAAATTCCAAAAAAAAACTTCCGAAAAAATTGAGAAAAAAAGGAAACAAGGCGCTCGTAGAGAAACCGAACGGGCAGAATGTGGAGGAAGAAAAATGGAAGAACAACAAGAAGAAGAAGGGTTCCGAAACTAATCTAGGTTGGTCCGAGAGGTGCAGGAAAGCAGCGAGGGTGATGGGGGTCGACCTAAAGGGCACCTAAGACCGAGAGGGACGCTGGAGGAAGACGAAGCTCTCGGGCAAGAAGAAGGGATCGAAGAAAAATCTCAGGCAAGATGGAACCCCTGAAGGAGGGGGACGGGTTTAAATAGACCTCAAGGTCTGGCGCAATAATGATTGCAGATCTCCTCTGACCGATCTACAACCGTCGCGTGTCCCACTCATCGTGGCAGACGGCTGACGACTGACAGAATCATTATTGCACCGTACCTAGGGCATCGCTCCAGCAGGAATTTCAAAAAAATCTTTTCGGATCGCCTCGATTTGAAAAGTCTCCAGCATCGACGCGCCAAACGTCAAAATATCTGAAAACAATCGAGTACAAAAATCAAGGGGCAACTTCGGCTGTGAAAATTTTTCTGTACTTTCTTCATTCGAAATCCGAACTCGAAAGTAGAGGGACTGGTGTTGGGTATAAAATAACCCCAACCGAAGTTCGTAAGAGGCCGACCCTCTTAGGACTCTTCCGGCTTCCGACCTTGTGCGACGTCTTTCTGAACTCCCCTGGCCATCCGAACTTTCATAGTACTATCCGGATTCTTCCTGCAGTCGACCTTCCACAGTGTCCTCCAGATTCTTCCAATGGACGAACTCCTACCGTACCCTCCAGACTTCTCCAATAATGAGCTCCTTCAGTCATCTATCGGATTGCTCCGAATGCTCTTTGGGCTTCACTATCAGTCGATTTTCTACAGTGATCGACTACTCTTCGAATCTCTTCCGGACTTCTCCCTGTCAAGATCGACTTTACTCCAAGCTTCTTTCAGACTTTATCAATGTCCGGGCTTCTCCAGCAGCAGGACTTCTATAGTAACCAGACTCCATCCAAGTTTCTACACTGGTCGACCGCCTTTCGAATTCCATCTGAGCTTCTACAGTAAGTGAATTCTGTTCGAACTTCTATTGCAGGCAAACTTCACCCGAGCTTCCACGGCGATCGGTCTCCATTCGAGCTTTTAAAATAAGCAGCCTCCTTCCAGACTTTTGCAAGAATCGGACTCCGTCCGAACTTTTGCACCAACAGAATTCGATTCCAGACGAACTTCTACAACGGACGGGCTCCAGCAGTCGAATTTCTATAATGACCGACTGTCTCTGGTGTCTTCTGTACCTCTCCAGCCATCAACCTTCAACAGCACCAACCGGACTTCAACGGTGCCAACCAGACCCCTCCAACGGATAAATTTCCTCCGGACCCTCCAGTGGTTGACCTTCTGTAGTGTCCTCCAGACTCCTCCAGTGGACGAACTTCCACAACGCCTTTCGGACTCTTCCATCGGTCAACCTTCTATAGCGCCTTCCGAATTCTGCTATTGGCCGACCTTCTGTCGGATTCCTCATGGAATCGGACCTCTCCAGCGGACAGTCTTCAGACAAGCTTCTACATCAAGCAAATCTCAGACGGACTTCTCTAGCAATCGGGCTCCAGCCAGATTTCTCCAACATAAAGTTTTCGTCCGGGCTTCTACAGCAGATGACTTCCGTCTGCAGCATCAACGCCTAAGCCACCCAACAACAGTTAACTCGTCAGCAATCTCGAAAACATCCGAGCTTCTCTTAGATTGCTGAGATAGACAGCTATTCTACTCTACCAGACGTCCCATCCGAGCTTCAGCCGTCCGGCCTGAACTCTCCAGCAAGTCGCGACAACGGACACCACTCCACTCTCTGTAACAGACTCCATGTGGCCCCACCACTCTTTGGCAAGTCATGACAACGGACACCACTCCACTCTCCGTAACAAACTCCACGTGGTCCCACCACTCTCTGGCAAGTCGCGACAACGAACACCACTCCACTCTCCGTAACAAACTCCACGTTGCCCCGAACAACCCACTACCAGGCAGTTACGGACGTCGCTGTCAATCAATTACGCTTTTCCGTCTATAAAAGAGACCCCCCAGATACGTTCTCCTCTAAGCTCTAGACACTATATCAAAATTCTGCTAAAATCTCATTCGAGTGCTCCATTTCTGTTAAGGCAGAGTACTGACTTGAGCATCGGAGGATCTTGCCGGAGCACCCCCAACTCCGGTTTAGACTTTCTTTGTAGGTCCCGACGGCGGCCGTGATTCTCTCGACTCCAGCTTCTCCGGCATCGGTGAAATTTTGCACCAACAGAATTGGTGCTAGAGGAAGGGTCTCTGTGTCTTCGTAGGACCCTTATTCTTAAAGGAGTACTCAACGGATCATCTCCGATCATCTTCTTCGACATCTTCTTCTTCTCCAGCCAGATCCCAGCCTGATGCCTCCCCGAAAGGCATCCACCAGGCGATCTACGGCTTCCATGGCCAGATCTCAGCAAGATCTGCCAGCTCCGACCTTGTCTCCAGTTTTTCAGACTCCTCCTCCGGCAACGGCAGTCGGCATGGAACAGTTTGACCTGCTGGTTCAGTAGGTCAGGGGCCTCATCGAAGCGGTGCAGGCCATGCAGCAGCGGCAACAACAGCCGCAGGCATCTGTGCGGCTAGAAAGAGCATCGTCGAAGTTTTAGAATCCGACAATCGGGTGGCCCACTTGGGCCAGTCGCCCTGTATCCCCCGGAAAGGGGAGGCAAAAGGTGGAGAGCCCTCTGTCTGATCATGATTCCATCCCCGTTTGCGGCCCACTAGTTTGCGGCTCATTTCGTCAGCAGCCGACATGCCCGAGAGGTTCGGAGTCCCTCATCAACATCAAACAAAAGGAGAGAGAGTCCATCCAACTTATATCAACCATTTTAACGCCGCCGCATTGGAGGTCCGAAACTTGGACCAATCAGTTGCAATGGCTGCCCTGAAGAGCGGTCTTCAAAAGAATGACCTTCTGTTTTCTTTGGAAAAGAAGTATCTCAAGGACTTCGCTGATTTGCTGGCTCGGGCCGAAGGATATGCCCAAGTAGAGGAAGCCTTCAAGCTAAAGGACGAGGAGGCCGTGAAAGAGCGGCAGGCGGGTGACTCCAGCAAGCCTACAGCTGAAAAAGGGCCGAGTGAAGCTCGACCACGTTCTCAAACTTCCTCCGGATGCAAGCATGTCCGAACTTCCCCCGAGCTCGTAGGCAGAGAAGCCTGGACCGCAAAGTTTGACGGAGCTCTCCCCTAGGAAGATTTCACAGCTACGCCCCTCTCAATGCTCCAAAAGCTCAAGTGCTGATGGAGATCAGGGAGCAGCTGCCAAGGCCGAAAAAGATGCGCACACATCTCGAAAAGTGCAACCCTAACAAGTTCTGCCTCTATCATCGTGACCACGACCACGACATGGAGGAGTATATTCAGCTTCGAGACGAGATCGAGGAGCTCATCAAATGAGGTTGGCTTAACAGATTCATCCGACGTTGGTCTAAAGGTAGGGAAGATCGGCCAAGGGCCCTACCACAACCAGAGCCGCCAAGAAGGGAAGAACAGCCTGAAGATCGACCTCCAATCGAGATCATCAATACCATCTCTGGAGGACCTTGGCAGGGAGCAGTCAGTGGATCGACCGAACCGCCCAAGCGGCAGAGGACTGAAAAATCTATAACCTTTACTGAAGAAGATGCCTAGGGGATCCAATTCTCGCATAATGACGTGGTCGTAGTTTCTTTAAATATTGCTGACTATGATGTACGTCGTATTCTTGTTGATAATGGAAGCTCGATCGATATTTTATTTTACGATGCATTCTCAAAAATATCCATTATGGATGATCGATTAGGGCCGATAAGCTCCCCATTTGTAGGGTTCACAGGCGATGCTGTGCCAGTGAAGGAGTAATAACTTTGACCGTAGTTGCAGGTCGGTGCCCGAAACAATCTAGAGTGCAGGTAGATTTTTTGGTAGTAAGGGCGCCGTCTGCCTACAATGCAATACTCGACCGACCTGGCCTCAACGCCCTCCAAGCTGTGGTATCGACTTACCATTTGAAATTAAAATTTTCTACAAGCCAAGGGGTCGAAGAGGTCAGAGGAGATTAAGTTCTGGAAAGACACTGCTATGGCATAGCCTTACAAAGAAATGGTCAGTCTGACCCCTATCCGGTTGATGGGTTAGACACCCATGACGACCTTGCTAAAGAGCGGGGTGAGCCAATTGAAGATCTTGCCTCAATTCCTTTGAACGATGGGAATGAAGAGCACGTGGTGAAGATCGGCTCCAACCTAGAAAAAGAGTACGGACACAACTCATCAATTTTCTACAAAAGAATGCGGATGTTTTCGCTTGGGTTCCGACGGATATGCCGGGGATTGATGCGGAAGTCATGGAACACTGTCTAGCTGTTGATCCTAAACATCGATCGATGAAGAAAAAAATTCATGGTCATGCACCGGAAAGGCAGAAGGCAATAGCTGAGGAAGTTGATAAACTCCTGAAAGTCGGGTTCATCAGAGAAGTCAACTATCCGAACTGGGTCTCCAATGTGGTTCTCGTTAAGATGGAGAACGGCAAGTGGAGGATGTGTATAGACTTCAAAAAGCTGAAGGCTTCGACCTTACTTTTAAGGGCACACCATAACACTGCTCACCGACCAGCCGATTATGGTGGTTCTACATCGAGTTGTAGAAATCCGACTGTTGGAGCCCGTCCGTTGTAGAAGTTCGTCTGGAATTGAATTCTGTCGGTGCAGAAGTTCGGATGGAGTCTGATTCTTGTAGAAGTTCGAAAGGAGGCCGCTTATTGTAGAAGCTCGGATGGAGATCGATCGTCGTGAAAGCTCGGCTGAAGTCTGCCTGTAATAGAAGTTCGGACGGAATTCACTTTCTGTAGAAGCTCGGATGGAATTTGGAAGGCAGTCGACTACTGTAGAAACATGGATGGAGTCTGGTTACTGTAGAAGTCCTACTGCTGGAGAAGCCCGGACATTGACGAAGTCCGGAAGAAGCTCGGAGTAAAGTCGATCGTGACAGGAGGAAGTTTGGAAGAGATTCATAGAGTAATCGATCATTGTAGAAAATCGGCTGATAGTGAAGCCCAGAGAGCATTCGAAGCAGTTCGATAGACGACTAAAGGAGCTCATTATTGGAGAAGTTCGGAGGGTACAGTAGGAGTTCGTCCATTGAAAGAATCTGGAGGACACTGTGGAAGGTCGACTGTGGAGGAGTCTGGATGGTACTGTGGAAGTTCGGACGGTCGGGGGAGTTCAGAAAGACGTCGCACAAGGTCGGAAGTCGGAAGAGTCTTCAGAGGGTCGGCCTCTTACAAACTTCGATTGGGGTTATTTTATACTCAACACTAGTCTCTCTACTTTCGAGTTTGTGTTTCGAATGAAGTACAGAGAAATTTTCACAGCCGAAGTTGCCCCCTTTGATTTTCGTGCTCGATTATTTTCAGATATTTTGGCGTTTGACGCACTGGTACTGGAGTATTTTCAAATCGAGGCGATCCGAAAAGATTTTTTCAGAATTCTCATTGGAGCGTTGCCCTAGGTACAGTGCAATAATGATTCTGTCAGTCATCAGCTGTCTGCCATGATGAGTGGGACACGCAGCGGTTATAGATCGGCCAGAAAGATCTGCAATCATTATTGCATCGGACCTTGAGGTCTATTTAAACCCGTCCCCCTCCTTCAGGGGTTCCACCTTGCCTGAGATTTTTCTTCGATCTCTTCTTCTTGCTCGAGAGCTTCGTCTTCCTCCAGCATCCCTCTCGGTCTTAGGCACCCTTTAGGTCGACCCCCATCACCCTCGCTGCTTTTCTGCATCTCTCGGACCAGCCTAGGTTAGTTCTGGAATCCTTCTTCCATTTTTCTTCCTCTGCATTCCGCCCGTTCGGTTTCTCCGTGAGCGCCTTGTTTCCTTTTTTTCCCCAATTTTTTCAAGAGTTTTTTTTTTGCAGTTTTCATTTGATTCAAAATATCCTCCTACACTTCCTCCTCTAGCAGTTCTTGGAGTTCGTCAGCTACAGCCCCCCAAAATCTTAGTAATGTAGATGGACCTCTTTCGATCTTTGTACCTGACACCATTCCCAGCTCTTTGACCTCGGACGAACTCTCGCTGATTAGGATTCAGTATAGAGTTCCTCCGGAGTACGAGCTTGAGCTTCCCGGGCCAACTGACCGGGCTAGCGCCCCTCCCCTTGGCTACTTTTGCTTATACCAGGAAGCCTTCCGCATCGGGCTTCGACTTCCATTTTCATCTTTTGTTGTTGCTCTTTTTCGCTTTTTGAACATTTCTCTAGTTTCGGTAGCGCCGAACTCCTTTAGGTTACTGATAGGATTTCTTTTCCTCTGTCATTTAGCTGAAGTCCGACCGACTCTTTCTTTGTTTAGAAATTTTTATACCTTCAAGCGTCATCCTTCGGCAAAGGACTGATGGTACTTCTCTCTCCAGTTCGGTAGAAAGAGGTTGCTGAAAGGTGCCCCTCTTCTATCCACAACTGGAAGGAGAGGTACTTCTACATCCGATGCCCGACCCTGATGCTGGGGTTGCCCCCTTGGGACTCCTTGAGGGACTCCGTCCGTTGGGCTTCTATCCTGGGGAAGGACGACCTAGAAGCCTCCAATAAACTTAAGGCTTATCCAGCTCCTCTCCTCTCCGACCTTCTGAAGGAGCAACTCTTATTTAATGTCGGCCTGAGTCCTCTCAACCCTCCGGACCCCTTCGGTGGTCGACCTTTCGCGGTGTCCTCCAAACTCCTCCAGCGGACGAACTTCCACAACACCTTCCGGACTCTTCCATCGATCAACCTTCTATAGCGCCTTTCGAATTTCGCTATCGGTCGACCTTCTGCCGGATTTCTCATGCAATCGGACCTCTCCAGTGGACAGTCTTCAGACGAGCTTCCATATCAGATAAATTTCAGACGGACTTCTCTAGCAATCGAGCTCCAGCCAGATTTCTCCAATAAAAAATTTTCGTCCGGGCTTCTACAGCAGATGACTTCCATCTGCAGCATCAACGCCTAAGCCACCCAATAAAGTTAACCCGTCAGCAACCTTGAAAACATTCGAGCTTCTCTTAGATTGCTGAGATAGAGAGCTAATCTACTCTACCAGACGTCCCATCCGAGCTTCAGTCATCCGGTCCGAACTCCCCGACAAGTCGCGACAACGGACACCACTCCACTTTCCGTAACAAATTCTACGTGGCCCCACCACTCTCTGGCAAGTCGCGACAATGGACACCACTCTACTCTCCATAACAAACTCCATGTAGCCCCGAATGACCCATTACTAGGCAGTTACGGACGTCGCTGTCAATCAGTTACGCTCTCTCATCTATAAAAGAGACCCTCCAGATACGTTCTCCTCTACGCTCTAAACACTATCTCAAAACTCTGCTAAAATCCCATTCGAGTGCTCCATTTCTATTGAGGCAGAGTACTGACTTTAGCATCGGAGGGTCTTGCCGGAGCACCCCCAACTCCGATTTAGACTTTCTTTGCAGGTCCCGACGGCGGCTGTGATCCTCTCGACTCCAGTTTCTCCAGCATCGATGGAATTCTGCACCAATAGAATTGGCGCTAGAAGAAGGGTCATGTCTTCGCAGGACCCTTGTTCTTAAAGGAGCATTCAACGGGACTGTCTCCGGTCATTTCTTCGACATCTTCTTCTTCTTCTCCGGCCAGATTCCAACCTGATGCCTCCTCGAAAGGCTTCCACCAGGCGATCTACGGCCTCCATGGCCAGATCTCAGCGAGATCCGCCGGCTCCGGCCTCGTCTCTAGTTTCTCAGGATCCTCCTCCTCCGGCAATGGCAGTCGGCATGGAGTAGTTCGACTTGCTGGTTCAGTAGGTCAGGAGCCTCACCGAAGCGGTGCAGGCCATGAGCAGCAACCGCAGGCATATGTGCGGCTGGAAAGAGCATCGTCGGAGTTTCAGAATCTGACGATCGGGCGGCCCACTTGGGCCAGTCGCCTTGTGTCCCCTGAAAAGGGGAAGCAGAAGGTGGAGAGCCCTCTGTCTGATCATGATTCTACCCTCGGAGGGTCCCTACCATCGTTCTGCCAGAAGACCCACGAGATTCGTGATCGAAAGGATCTCCTGGATCAAAGGTTCCAAGAGATGAACCGGCGAATCGAGGAGCTCCGCCATGCTCCACCTGCTTACGATAAGGATATCTGTACTGATCCTTTTTTTTCTCAAAAGATTATGCAGGAACTGATCCCGTCGAACTTCAAGCTCCCTCAATTTGAGAGATACGATGGGACCTCGGATCCGGTTGACCACCTGAAGGCCTTCCGGACAATGATGCTGCTCCATAGTGCGCCAGACGCCATCCTGTGCTGGACTTTCCCATCTACCTTGAAGGGAGCAGTAAGAAATTGGTACTCAGCACTGAAGCCAGGTACTATCTGAAGTGAAATTTGAGTGTAGGGGTAAAACAGTAATTTTAAAATTTTTTCAAAATCATTATTTTACAGTAAAAATTATTAATTAATCTAATTAATTAACATGTATTCAAAACACATTACCTTTGTGCGGATAGTCGATCACCGTAATCTGATCACCGTCGAGAGGATTTGATCATCGCAATACAGCACACAGTGTGTCTGGTCTCTGCGGATCGTCCACACGAAGCTTTCGATCTGATCGGCTCCTCACGAGTGCTAGCTCATTGTAGAGCCCTTTCGACGGCGATGCTGATCGAACTCCTTTGATCGATGTCTGCCGATTCTATGGATGCTCTGGATCATCAACAAATATGCTTGAGAGGTTGATGATACTCTTCCTTGAATTTGGTGGGCTCACGACACTTGTAGCTCACTTTCTCACTTCCCGAATCCCAGGCTGAAATCCTAGGATGCTCACAGAAGACCCTGCGCCCACTCTCTTTCTTTCTTTCCTCTCGAAATGTTTTGAACTTTTCAAAAATATGCAGAAACCTTCCTCACGCCCTCTTTTCTTTTTCAGATTAGATTATGTGCACGCCCCACCTTTCTCCTCTTTTTAAAACAACGCAAGACGTGTCTTATCCGCGTGAGAGGATAAAGATAAGTGGTTGCACAATTGAATTCAAATCGAATTTGAATTCAAATGCAAACCAACTCATCCCTATCCACTTGGGTATGAGAAGAGAAGGGTCGTGGCTTCATTTGTACATGGAGAAAATTCACGAGAAACTCTTTCTCGTGTATGATAAGTGGCGCACAAGATGGATTAGCATGAAGGCGCAAGGGATAAGTTATCCATTCAAATTCAAACATCCTTTGAATTTGAATGGCTAACAAATCAAGTTTATCCAAAAATTGGCGCACAAGAGTGGGTGTGAGATGCCTTCTGCGTGAGAGAAAATTCATGAGAAGTTGCTTCTCGTGAATTCAAATGGGCGCTGAAGAAGTGAGGTGGCACAGGGAGAAAAGTCAAGGTGGTTTGAACCTAATTGAGCCAACCTAATTAAAATAGGTTAACTATAATTAGACTAAATTAAATCCAACTTAATTAGGTTTAATTAGGCTCAATAAAATTTAATCAAATCAGGAATTGACTAAGCCCAATCCCTGATCAAATCAGGGACCAAACCACTTCGACGATTAGGTCAACACTTAATCTAATCGGGTCAAACCCAACTGAATCCAATTCAATTGGACTTGATCCAAAAATAATTACTCAATCAAATTGAGTTAATTAGTGATCAAATCACTAATTAAATCTCTCATAAATACTGAGTCCAAATCCGATGGACAATCAGGTATCAAAGTCCATCGATATGAAATCTTGATCGAAGAGTCCCAAACCAGTGGGATTCTTGATCCCGATACCCAAAATATGTGGGACTCGTGATCAGAGAATCTTGATTCTCAATCACAGAATTTCAGACATGTAGGACTCCTCACCAGCCATCAGATCAGATAAGAACCTCTAATGTGTGTGACCCCGCAGGTTCGAACCTAAGCCGGTAGCACAGGAAATAATTTCTGTACTAATCGAAGTGACCATCTAGCAATGGTACCCGACGTTCGGATAGGTCGAATAGTCTCAATCACAACACTCAGAACCTACGTGAATATGGTTACTATATAATTCATCCCTTTTGATCCCTGTGTTTAGGATGACTCAGGGTTAAACTGTCAACCCTGATCAGATCATCCGAATCGTGCTCAACTCAAACAGTCCTGTGACTCCGCACTAGGACTACCCTGGCCAAGATTTTTTTAAATTGAAATATGACTATACACAGCTCCTGAACTGGAGTGGTCAATCCCTTCTTGACACACGCACCGACAAGTCAAGTGTTTAACTACACCCAGCATCCTTCCGTCACTGAATTAGAAATTCAGGTAGTCTAGTGCCTAAGTGCAGTGAGTTGCTTGCAAGTCACCGTGGCGGTCTCAGGTCGGAGGGACATTTATACCCATATCCCTCGGAGCAAATTTTGACAGCAGAAATAGCTCCGGAGTCGCTCACATTCAGTGCAGATGTACCCTTACATCTCACCTATATGCCATACCAGTGTCTCCACACCCTTGGTTAAGAGGACAACCAACCTATATGTTACACAATGACCTATGCTTGATAAATATTGTTGTCCTTGGTAACAACGTATCATTTGGTCGCGAACAGGTTTAAGGACTAAACGATAAATCCTCCTTTGTCGGGTCAAAATAGTCCTAAGGACTTCACCACAACACAGGAGTTCATTAGAAGATGAAACAATTTGTGATAAAAATACCAAAATAACTTTTATTTATTTATAATTTATATACTAATACAAAAAGTAGCATAACCGTCAACAAACTGACGATTGGCTTTGAGATACTATTCTCAACAATCTCCCACTTGGGCTAAAGCCAATCGGTGCAGTATCTAATAACCATCTTCGACATGAAGTCATCAAACTCTTTCACTGCAATGGCTTTAGTGAATGGGTCGGCTAGGTTCTCCTTCCCGTCGATCTTCTGAAGGTCGACGTCGCCTCGATCCATAATTTTTCAGATGAGATGGTAGCGATGCAGAATATGCTTCGTTCGCTGGTGTGCCTTCGGTTCCTTCGCCTGAGCAATGGCTCCAGAGCTGTCATAGTAGAGCAAAACTGGACCAACAAGGGAGGGTGCCACTCCGAGCTCGGTGATGAATTTCTTCAGCCACACCGCTTCTTTGACAGCATCTGATGCAGCGACATCTCCGCCTCGCAAACTGAATCAGCCACAGTGTGCTGCTTAGAACTCTTCCAGCAGACAGCCCCACCATTAAGGGTAAAAATAAATTCTGACACACTCTTGCTGTCATCGTGATCAGACTGAAAATTAGAGTCTGTAAACCCTATAAGTCTCAAGTCTGATTCACCATAAACAAGCCACTGGTCCTTAGTATTTCTTAAATACTTCAGGATGGTTTTAACAACCTTCCAGTGATTCTCTCCTGGATCAGATTGGTATCTACTCACTACCCCTAGTGAGTATGCCACATCTAGTCGTGTACATGTCATGGCGTACATGATAGATCCCACGGCTAAAGCATATAAAATTCTACCCATACGCTCTCTCTCTTGAGGTGTTGTCGGACAATCCCTCTTTGAGAGAGAAATTTCATGGCCTATTGGTAGATAGCCTTTCTTGGAATTCTCCATGCTGAACCTCTTCAGCATAGTATCAATGTACGTAGACTGGGATAAGCCAAGCAACCTTTTAGATCTATCCTTATAGATCCTCATCCTTAGGATGTAGGAACTTTCTCCCAGATCCTTCATGGAGAACTGTGACGACAGCCAAATCTTTATTCCCTGTAATGCAGGGACATCATTCCTGATTAAGAGAATGTCATCCACATACAATACAAGAAATACCACTACTGGACCATTGGCCCACTTATAAATGCAGGGCTCTTCTCCATTCTTAATGAAGCCATACGTCTTGATCGTCTTATCAAAATGTATGTTCCAACTTTGGGATGCCTGCTTAAGTCCATAAATAGACCTCTGTAGCCTGCACACCTTAGACTCATCTATGGATGTGAATCCTTCAGGTTGTATTATATACACCTCTTCGTCCAGCTCTGCATTTAGGAAAACTGTTTTCACATCCATCTGCCAGATTTCATAGTCCAGATGGGCAGCTATTGCAAGCATAATCCGAATGGATTTGAGCATTGCCACAGGAGAAAACGTCTCATCATTGTCTATACCATAACATTGACGATATGCCTTGGCAACCAGACGGGCTTTATAGGTCTCCACCTTTCCGTCTGTGCTCCTCTTCCTCTTGAAGACCCACTTACACCCTATGGGTTTTACTCCTTCGGGTGGGTCAACCAATGTCCACACATCGTTGACCTTCATGGACTCTATTTCGGATTTCATGGCCTCTAGCCATTTCTCATAGTTAGGTCTCTGCATTGCATCCATGTAGGTGATCAGATCCTCATCATTTTCATCAAGTTCGATAGGATCGCCGTCTCGGACCGAGAAACCATAGTATCTGTCCGGTTGACGTGGTACTCTACCAGATCACCTTAAGGGTGCAGGAACAATGGGCTCCAGATCTGATCTAATCAAATCCGATTTAGGTTCAGCTACTTGTGTCGGTTTTTCCACCTACCGAACTTCTCAAGTTCGACCTTAGAGGCAACAGTCCCTTCACCAAGGAACTTCTTTTCTAAAAAGATTGCCTTAAGACTGACAAACACCTTTTGCTCATCAGCTAGATAGAAATAATACCCTTTGGTCTCTTTTGGGTACCCTATGAAATTACACTTGTCAGACCTAGGTCCAAGCTTGTCCGTAATTAAACGTTTAACATAAGTCAACACCCCAAAACCCTAAGGTGCGAGAGTACTGGCTTATGTCCTATCCATATCTCATTGGCGTTTTGGTTACAGATTTTTTGGAATCCTATTTAGAAGGTAACAAGTCGATTCAAGTGCATATCCCCAGAGGGAGATCGGAAGACCAGCAAACCCCATCATGGATCGAACTATGTCCCATAAGGTCTGATTCCTCCTTTCAGACACACCATTATGCTGTGGTGTTTCAGGAGGAGTCCTCTGAGAGAGAATCTCATTCTCCCCAAGATATGTCAGAAAATCATTGGAAAGATATTCACCTCCTCGATCAGATCGAAGAGTTTTAATACACTTCCCAGTTTATTTTTCTACCTCATTTCGGAATAGTTTGAACATTTCAAATAATTCTGACTTATGCTTCATTAAGTAGACATACCCATACCTCGATAGGTCGTCTATGAAGGTTATGAAGTAGAAATATCCACCTCTTACACTTGATCTCACGGATCCACATACATCAGAATGTACCAGACCCAAGAGTTCACTGGCTCTCTCACCTTTTCCAGTAAAAGGTGATTTGGTCATTTTTCCAAAAAGACAGGACTCACAAGTTGGAAGTGATTCACAATCACCAACTTCAAGAATTCCTTCTTGAGCCAACCTATTTATCCTGTTTTTATTAATATGACCTAGCCTACAGTGCCAAAGGTAGACTTCTGACACATTATCTATTCTAAGGCGTTTACCGGAGGTTTGAACCACATTAACAGGCTGTGATAGTAAGTAAATTTTATTATTTAGTTATCCAACAAATATTGTAACACCATTCAAAATGATATTGCAAACGTTTTCTTTTATTAAAAATTCATAATCGTATATGGCAAAAGGCCTATAGAAATAATATTTAATAAAAAGCTTGGACAATAGTGACATTCATTCAGAATTACATTACGAGAATTGATTACAAAGTTCATGATTTCTAAAGCTAGAACTGAAACTTTGCTTCCATCTCCAACGTTCAGGAACCTCTCACCGTCATCAAATCTCCTACTGACCTGCAGACCCTGCAATGAATTACAAATATGATAAGGACTTCCGGTATCCAATACCCAGGCAGTAGTATCACAAATGAAAAAGTTGCAAGGTGTTATCATATAATTACCTTGCTTCTTCTTCGGTCTGTTTGGGTCCAGAGAGGCAATGTATAGAGGACAGTTCCTCTTCCAGTGCCTCTGCTTCTTGTAAAAGAAGCACTCCGCCTGGCTCTGGTCGGGCTTGCGCTTCTTGGTCTGACCCTGTGTAGATGTCCCAGCATGCGACTGCACCTTCTTATTCTTCTTCTTCTTGTTCTTCTTCCCTTTCTTAAAGGGTCGACGACTAGAAGAAGACCCTCCACAACATTCACCGACTCCTTATGGAGCTGGTGGTCTTTCTCAAAATTTTGCAGCAACCCCAATAAGCCGTGATAGTTCACTGCATGCTTTGTCATTCAAAAATGAGTAAAGAAGGAGAGGAAGGATTTGGGTAAAGAATTAAGGATCGCATCCTTACCGAGCTGCTCGTGCAAGGGAAAGCCTAGTTTACTTAGGCGCTCAATCATTTCGATTATGTACAGTACATGATCGGTGACTGAGGCCCCATCCCTCATCCGAGCATTGAAAATGGCACAACTAGTTTTGTGCCTTTCAATATCGTCAGGCATGCCAAAGGAGTCGTTCAACATTTGAAGCATCTCCCGTGGCTGGGCGTTCTCGAACTTGCGGCTCAACTCATCATTCATTATCGCCAGCATTATGCATCGAACAGTGGTGCGGTCATTGAGCCTCTTCTGGTAAGTATCTCGGATCGTCTCTCTAGCATTCAGGGCTGGCTCCTCGGGTGCCGGATCCGTTACTACATAAAGGATCCACTCATGCTCAAGGATGATTTTTAATTTTTGATACCAGCTATCGAAATTAGGTCCAATGAGCTTGTCATTATCTAATAATGATCGAAGCGACAGGATAGTAGCCATAGCTGTATAAAGAAAAATCAGACCTCTATTAGTATATAAATTATTAATACTAAAGACTTGGACTTTAGTCTAAAGTTTCTCCCAGTATTTTTATGAATTGGTAGCCTCAACCTCCAATTCGAGGAATTACTTTAATTCCTTAGTGGTACTAGAATCCACACAGACTACACACGAGCCCAACTTTGGTTGGTCAACCCATGTGCATCTATGGGTAGGTTCATAACTAGTTGTTTCTCTAAACAACTTCTAGTAATTAATTTTGCCCCAGAACCTAATCAGTAGGCTTTGGCCTCCACTGAAAAGATCTGGTTAGATCCAACCATTAATATGACTTGATTTGGTGAATCGAACCAATAAATGATCAGGCCCGACTTTGGCCGACCAACCTGACCACCATCAGAAAGACTCAATCAAATTATCATACTATGAATGATAATTCCATTAGTCAATAAGCACCAGGCCTTTGGGCCTCCAGTGATTATTAAACTAATGGACTCATTATCACTCACTTAATGGGAGGCTATGACTTAGTTATCACTATAACTTAATCATTTTAGGGACCTAATAATTTTTGAGGATTTTATTAAAGGATAGAAGAGAAGAAATTAACCAGCCAATTTCAATCCTCCCACTGACTTCACCAAGTCAGATTAAAAAGATTTAATTAAAACCGGCATTAGGAGCACCTGAATCAGTCACACTGATTTACCTAATGCATGGATGAGCCCTAATCACCAAGTGATCTAATCAAAACCTAACTCACCAGATTGGCCAGGTAAGTGATATCAGTGGTGGGGATATGCCATTAACTCGTCAGAGATCGAATCAATGCGAGTAGCTCCCACTTAAGAACCACTGCTCAAACTACCGAACTTACCTTAGACACCAACCGGATCATTAGTTTTAATTTGATCAACTTAGTAAATAGGGTCCACCATGTAGCCATGAATTAAGTCCATCTTGGTCTTGTTAAAGACATGAACCCATTCAACTACAACTATTGGAGTTGAGTCTAGAGTGTCCTTGACCTAATCTAATTCAACTTTTGATTAGATTTGATCAATTACTCTAATTTAGTCCATTTCTTTAAGCTAATCTTAGGTCTAACCCAATTACGGACCTAATTCATCTAACCCATTGACCCACAAGTTTATGCAATTGTCTTAGGTCTTAATTCATAATTCTAGACCAACTTGACAACACTTAATTCTTTTAATTAAGTATTTGGGCTGATGGGTTAGGGTTTGGCATTTCAAAAATAATTTTCAAATTTGAAAGGTTTTATTTTCTGTTCACCAAATATGTTGACTCATTTCACAAATAGATCAGCATATTTCATAAATAGCAATCCTATTGCTAATTACATAATAGAAATAACTCAATCAAAATAAATTATAAATATTTTTTTAGATCTAATCTAACACATTCATGATAAATTTTATAATTGAACCTTTACAATTAAGTCCTTTCGCTGCTTTATCTGCATGGGATATAATTACAGCGGCACCCCTATCGCCATAGGAGAACCCCATCGAATGGGAGGAGAGGGCCTTAAAACCCTACTTTTCTCCTATGATCAGACGACCATGGAAACCAACCTAATTAGATTACTTACTACTTGGATCAAGTATATCTAAATATATCAATTTTAAATTTTAAATTTTAAATTTTAAATTTTGAATTTCAAATTTCAAACAAATTTTAAATTTCAAATTTTTGAATTTCAAATTTTGAATTTTAAATTTTGAATTTCAAATTTGAAATTTCAATCAAATTTTAAATTTTAAATTTTAAATTTTGAATTTCAAATTTTTAAATTTTGAATTTTGAATTTCAAATTTTAAAATTCAAATTTTAAATTTTTGAATTTCAAAATTTTGAATTTTGAATTTCGAATAACTTTCAAAATTTAAATTTTAAATTTTAAATTTAAAATTTAAATTTAAACATTTAGATTACAACTTAATCTACGCATGCAAATGTATATATCATATCTTAGAACCCGCTCTGATACCATTTGAAGTGAAATTTGTGTGCAGGGGTAAAACGATAATTTTAAAACTTTTTTAAAATCACTATTTTACAGCAAAAATTATTAATTAATCTAATTAATTAATATATATTTATCCTATACTAGGATCTAAATATGATATACAGCATGCATGCATTTAAATTTGAAATTCAAATTTGAACAGTAAATAATTTACTACTATGTGTTCAGAACACATTACCTTTGTGCGGGTAGTCGATCGCTGTAATCTAATCACCGTCGGGAGGATCTGATCATCATAATGCAGTCACACAGCATGTCTTGCCTCTGCGGATAGTCCACACGAAGCTCCTGGTCTGATCGGCTCCTCACGAGTGCTAGCTCGTTGTAGAGCCCTATCGACAGTCGATGTTGATCGAACTCCTTCGATCGATGTCTGTCGATTCTTTGGATACTTTAGATCATCAACAAACATGCTTGAGAGGTTGATGATGCTCTCCCTTGAATTTGGTGGGCTCACGACACTCGTAGCTCACTTTCTCACTTCCCGAACTCCAGGCTGAAACCCTAGGATGCTCACAGAAGACCCTGTGCCCACTCTCTTTCTTTCTTTCCTCTCGGAATATTTTAAACTTTTCAAAAATATGCAAAAACCTTCCTTACACCCTCTTTTCTTTTTTAGATCAGATATGCACACGCCCCACCTTTTTCCTCTTTTTAAAACAACGCAAGACGTATGTTATCCGCATGAGAGGATAAAGATAAGTGGTTGCACATTTGAATTCAAATCGAATTTGAATTCAAATGCAAACCAACTCATCCCTATCCACTTGGGCATGAGAAGAGAAGGGGCGTGGCTTCATTTGTGCATGGAGAAAATTTATGAGAAATCTTTCTCGTGTATGATAAGTGGTGCACAAGATGGATAAGCATGAAGGCGCAAGGGATAAGTTATCCATTCAAATTCAAACACCCTTTGAATTTGAATGGCTAACAAATCAAGTTTATCCAAAAATTAGCACACAAGAGTGGGTGTGAGATGCCTTCTGCGTGAGAGAAAATTCACGAGAAGTTGCTTCTCGTGAATTCAAATAGGCGCTGAAGAAGTGAGGTGGCGCAGGGAGAAAAGTCAAGATGGTTTGAACCTAATTGAGCCAACCTAATTAAATTAGGTTAAGCACAATTAGGCTAAATTAAATCCAACTTAATTAGGCTTAATTAGGCTCAATAAAATTTTAATCAAATCAGGAATTGACTAAGCCCAACCCCTGATCAAATCAGGGACCAAACCACTTCGATGATTAGGTCAACACTTAACCTAATCAGGTCAAACCCAACTGAATCCAATTCAATTGGACTTGATCCAAAAATAATTACTCAATCAAATTGAGTTAATTAGTGATCAAATCACTAATTAAACCTCTCATAAATACTGAGTCCAAATCCGATGGGCAATCGGGTATCAAAATCCATCGATATGAAATCTTGATTGAAGAGTCCCAAACCAGTGGGACTCTTGACCCCGGTACCCAAAATGTGTGGGACTCATGATCAGAGAATCTTGATTCTCGATCACAGAATCTCAGACATGTAGGACTCTTCACCAGCCATCAGATCAGATAGGAACTTCTAATGTGTGTGACCCCACAGGTTCGAACCTAAGCCGGTAGCACAGGAACTAATTCCTGTACTAATCGAAGTGACCATCTAGCAATGATACCCGACATCCGGATAGGTCAAATAGTCACAATTGCAACACTCAAAACCTATGTGAATATGGTTACTGTATAATTCATCCCTTTTGACCCTTGTGTTTAGGACGACTCAGGGTTAAACTGTCAATCCGGATCAGATCATCCGAATCATGCTCAACTCAAACAGTCCTGTGACTCCTCACTAGGACTACCCTGGCCAAGATTTTTTTAAATTGAAACACGACTGTACACAGCTCCTGAACTGGAGTGGTCAATCCCTTCTTGACACACGCACCGACAAATCAAGTACTTGACTACACCCAGCATCCTTCCGTCACTGAATTAGAAATTCAGGTAGTCTAGTGCCTAAGTGCAGTGAGTTGCTTGCAAGTCACCGTGACGGTCTCAGGTCGGAGGGACATTTACACCCATATCCCATCAGAGCAAATCTTGATAGCAGAAATAGCTTCAGAGTCGGTCACGTTCAATACAGATGTACCCTTACATCTCACCTGTATGCCATACTAGTGTCTCCACACTCCTTGGTTAAGAGGACAACCAACCTATATGGCACACAACGACCTATGTTTGATAAATGTTGTTGTCCTTGGTAACAACGTATCATTTGGTCACGAACAGGTTTAAGGACTAAACGATAAATCTCCTTTGTCGAGTCTAAATAGTCCTAAGGACTTCACCACAACACAGGAGTTCATTAGAAGATGAAATAATTTATGATGAAAATGTCAAAATAACTTTTATTTATTTATAATTTATATACTAATACAAAAAGAAGCACAACCATCAATAGGCTGACGATGGGCTTTGGAATACTATTCCCAACACTATCTTCTTCTTTGATCAAATGAGCCATCAATTTGTGGCTCATTCGTCAGCAACCGATGTCCCCAGAGAGGTTTGGAGTCCCTCATCAACATCAAGCAAAAGGAGGGAGAATCCATCCGAACTTGTGTCAACCATTTTAATGCTGCCGCATTGGAGGTCCAGAACTTGGACCAATCAGTTGCGATGGCCGCCCTGAAGAGCGGTCTTCAAAAGAATGACCTTCTGTTTTCCTTGAAAAAAAGTATCCCAGAGGCTTCACTGATTTGCTGGCTCGGGCCGAAGGATATGCTCGGGCAGAGGAAGCTTTCAAGCTATGGGATGAGGTGGCCGCGAAGGAGCGGCAGGCGGGTGATTCCAGCAAGCCCGCAGCTGAAAATGGGTCGAGTGAAGCTCGACCTCATTCTCGAACTCCCCCCGGATACAAGCATGTCCGAACTCCTCCCCGAGCTCATAGGCAGAGAAGTCCGGATCGTAGATTTCAGCGGAGCTCTCCCCCAGAAAGATTCCATAGCTACACCCCTCTCAATGCTTCAAAAGCTCAAGTGCTGATGGAGATCAGAGAGCAGCTGCCAAGGTCAGAAAAGTTGTGCACACATCCCAAAAAGTGCAACCCTAACAAGTTCTGCCTCTATCATCGTGACCACGGCCACGACATAGAGGAGTGTATTCGGCTTCGAGATGAGATCGAGGAGCTTATCAGACGAGGTCGGCTCAACAGATTTATCCGATGCTGGCCTGAAGGTGGAGAAGATTGGTCGAGGGCCCTACCATTGCCAGAGCTACCAAGGGGGGAAGAACAGCCTGAAGATCATCCTCCAATCGGGATCATCAACACCATCTCTGGAGGACCTCGACGGAGAGCAGTCAGTGGATCGACTGGACCACCCAAGCGGCAGAGGACTGAGGAATCTATAATCTTTACTGAAGAAGATGCCCAGGGGATTCAATTCCTCCATAATGATGCGGTCGTAGTTTCTTTAAATATTGCTGACAATGATGTACGCCGCATTCTTGTTGATAATGGAAGCTCAGTTAATATTTTGTTTTACGATGCATTCTCAAAAATATTTATTTCGGATGATCGATTAGGACTGATAAGCTCTCCATTGGTAGGGTTCACTGGCGATGCTGTGTCAGTGGAAGGAGTAATAATTTTGACCGTAGTTGCAGGTCGGTGCCCAAAACAATCTAGAGCGCAGGTGGATTTTCTGGTAGTAAGGGCGCCGTCTGCCTACAACGCAATACTTGGCCGACCTGACCTCAACGCCCTTTGAGTTGTGGTATCGACCTACCATTTGAAATTGAAATTTCCTACAAGCCAGGGGGTCGGAGAGGTCAGAGGAGATCAAGTCCTGGCAAGACACTGCTACAACATATCCTTACAAAGAAATGGTCAGTCTGACCCCTGTCGGTTGATGGATTAGACACCCACGATGACCTTACTGAAGAACAGGGTGAGCCAATTGAAGATCTTATCTCAAATCCTTTGAATGATGGGAATGAAGGGCACATGGTGAAGATCGACTCCAACCTGGGAGAAGAGGTACGGACACAGCTCATCAATTTTTTACAAAAGAATGTGGATGTTTTCACTTGGGTTTTAGCAGACATGTCGGGGATTGTGCGAAAGTCATGGAACACCATCTAGCTGTTGATCCCAAATACCGACCTATGAAGGAAAAAGTTCGAGGTCATGCATCGGAAAGGCAGAAGGCAATAACTGAAAAAGTTGATAAACTCTTTGAAAGTCGGATTCATCAGAGAAGTCAACTATCCGATCTGGGTCTCCAATGTGGTTCTCGTCAAGAAGGCGAACGGCAAGTGGAGGATGTGTATAGACTTCAAAAAGCTGAACAAAGCCTGCCCGAAGGATAGTTACCCTCTGCCTAGAATTGACCAATTAGTGATGCAACCTCGGGCCACGAGCTTCTCACTTTCATGGATGCATTCTCTGGCTACAATCAAATCAGGATGGTACCGGAGGACGAAGAAAAAACTATTTTTATTACTGACCTTGGTCTTTTCTGTTACAGGGTCATGCCTTTTGGCCTCAAAAATACAGAGGCGACCTATCAATGACTGGTGAACAAGATCTTCAAAGAGTAGATCGGCCACAACATGGAGGTCTACGTGGACGACATACTTGTAAAAAGCAAATCCTTAATGAACCATGTTGTTGATCTTGAGGAGACCTTCAGTGCCCTCCAAAAATACAAGATGAAGTTGAACCCAGCCAAGTGCATTTTTGGAGTAACCTCAGAAAAATTCTTGGGCTTTATGGTATCGGGATGCGGGATCGAAGCAAATCCTAAAAAGATTCATGCCATCCAGAAAATGACCATCCCGAAGTCAATAAAAAAAGTTCAGCACCTTACTGGGAGAGTAGTAGCTCTAAATCGCTTCGTCTCAAGATCGACAGAACGATGCCTACCTTTCTTTCAGACTCTCAAGCAGCCGAAGAACTTCTGTTGGACCACTGAATGTCAGCAAGCGTTCGAAGAATTGAAGAACCACCTCGGCTCACCTCCGCTATTGGCAAAGCCCAAATCTAGAGAGGAGTTGTTCCTGTACCTGACGGTCTCCCCCATGGCTCTCACAGCAGTTCTGGTCAAAGAAGAAGCAAAGATTCAACGGTCGATCTACTACATAAGTCGAGTATTGAGAGATGCCAAAACTAGGTATGCTAAATTAGAGAAACTAACTTACACCCTGTTGATTGCAGTCCAAAGGCTCCGACCTTACTTTCAAGGGCACACCATAACACTACTCATCGACCAGCCGATTAAGATGGTTCTGCATCGAGCAGATGCTTCTGGAAGGATAGCGAAATGGACAGTTGAGCAACCAAAATTTGACATCAACTATTAACCTCGATCGACGATAAAAGCTCAGATATTAGCAGACTTCATAGAGGAATGCACTATCCCGGAAGAAGCCGAACTTGAACGAGGTGAAGCTGACGACCAGGGCTCCAGCCGAACTCCCCTGAGGAAAGAACAGATCTCTCTGATGGTTTTTGGGCCCTCTACGTGGACGGTTCCTCCAACATGTCAGGCACGGGCGCGGGCTTGATCTTGGTCAATTCGGAAGGAATTATTGTGGAGTATGTGCTGCGCTTCGAGTTCCCTGCATAAATAATGGAGCGAAATATGAAGCTCTGATTGCAGGACTAAAGATTTTCAAAGAATTAGAAGTAGATCGACTCCAAGTCTATAGTGACTCCCAATTGATGGTGGGACAAGTCAGCGAGAACTATAAAGCTCGAGAGGACAGTATGGTCAAGTATCTCGAAAAGAGCAAATTCCAAGTCTATAGTGACTCCAAGTCTACCTTTGGCAGCTTTGACATAAAGCAGATTCCAAGAGCAAAAAATATCAGAGCCGATCTTCTCTCCAAGTTGGCTACACTGGCTCCAGCTGAACTACCCAAGGAAGTCTTCTTCGAAGTTCTGAAGTGTCCAAGTATGGAAAAACCGCAGCTTGTAATGGAGATCAGCCATGAACCTAGCTGGATTGACCCACTGGTTGCATAACTCAAAGACAGGATTCTTTCTCATGATGCAAAAGAAGCTCGGAAGCTTAGAAACTAGGCCTCCCGATATATCCTTTATGAGGGCAAGCTATACAAGAGGTCGTACTCTTTGCCCCTCCTGAAATATCTCCGACCTTCTGAAGCTGACTTTGCCTTGTAGGAGGTACATGAAGGAGTCTGTGGAAGTCACCTGGGGGTCAGATCCTTATCCCACAAATTGCTCCGACAAGGTTAATACTGGCCTACAATGTACCATGACTCTGTTGAATATGTCAGAAAGTGTGATCGGTGTCAGAGATATGTGAATATCCAAAGACAGCCCGCTTCCAAACTTATACTTTTGAGTGCCCCATGGCCGTTTGCACAATGGAGAATGGATATCCTTGGACCTTTTTCCATGGCATCCGAACAGTGGAAGATCCTCCTGGTGGCAATTGACTACTTCACCAAGTGGGTCGAAGCTGAACCTTTGGCGAAAATCACAGAAGCTAAAGTGCAGGACTTCATCTGAAAGTCAATTGTTTGTAGGTTCGGCTTATCCAAAACTCATTACTGATAATGGGCGACAATTTGCTGGAGCAAGATTTGCTGAATTTTGTGAGGACTTAAACATCTCCCATAACCTCACGTCAGTAGCCCACCCGCAGGCAAACGGTGAAGCCGAAGTGACTAATAAGACTCTGTTGCAAGGAATCAAGGCGAGACTTGAAAAAGCAAAGGGAACTTGGGCAGACAAGCTTTATCATGTGTTGTGGGCATACCAAACTACCCAAAGATTGCCCACGGGGGAGACCCCCTTTGCCTTAGCCTTCGAACAGAAGCCGTTATCCCGATTGAACTCAAACTTCCGTCGGTGCGAGTCGTGGCATTCAACGAGCAGCGCAACTCACAGGATCTCAAGGCCAACCTCGACTTGTTAGAAGAAAAGCAAGAGACAGCTCAAGTTCAGATGGCAGCCTACAAGTAGAAAGTAGCCTGCTACTACAACTCCCGAGTCAAGAGTAAAGCCTTCAGAGCGGGGGACTTAGTACTTCGGCGAGCCACTGTTTTACAACGTCAGAACCAAGAAAAACTTGCCCCAAATTGAAAAGACCCGTATGAGGTCAGGGAGGTAGTCCAGCCCGAAACATACTATGTAAAAGAGCTCGGAGGAGCGAACCTTCCGCGACCATGGAATTCAAAAAATTTACGAATGTATTACTGATAACTTTGCCTTAAATAAAAGTTTCATATTCACATATTTTTTCTTTTGGCATGAGCTCATAACAACAGGAGTAGCTCCTTTAGACAATCGAAACTAAACATGTCAGGAACAAGAGGAGAACCTCGTCCCGACACAAATGAAGGCTCGATTATTAAGAGATCGGATGGGGGGGAGAGGCCCTTGCAACGGCCCTTATGTGCCCCCACTGTCATGTTAGGAATAGGAGGAGAACCTCATTCTAACATGACCAAAGTCAAAGGCCCGATTATTAAGAGACCGGATGGGGGGAGAGGTCCTTGCAACGGCCCTTATGTGCCCCCACAACCATGTTAGGAACAGGAGGAGAACCTCGTCCTAACATGAGCAAAGTCGAAGGCTCGGTTATTAAGAGATCGAATGGGGGGAGAGGCCCTTGCAACAGCTCTTATGTGCCCCCACAGCCATGTTAGGAACAGGAGGAGAACCTCGTCCTAACATGAGCAAAGTCGAAGGCCTGGTTATTAAGAGACCAGATGGGGGGAGAGCTCTCACAATGGCCCTTATGTACCCCCACAGCCATGTTAAGAACAGGAAGGGAACCTCGTCCTAACATGAGCAAAGTCGAAGGCCGGTTATTAAGAGATCGATGGGGGAGAGGCCCTCACAACGGCCTTATGTGCCCCCACAGCATGTTAGGAACAGGAGGAGAACCTCGTCCTAACTTGAGCAAAGTCGAAGGTCTGGATTATTAAGAGACCGGATGGGGGAGAGTTCTTTGCAACGATCCTTATGTCCCCACAGCCATCTTAGGAATAGGAGGAGAACCTCTCCTAACATGAGCAAAGTCGAAGGCCCAGTTATTAAGAGACTGGATGGGGGGAGAGCCCTCACAACGGCCCTTATGTGCCCCTACAGTCATGTTAGAATATGAGGAGAACCTCGTCCTAACATGAGCAAATCGAAGGCTCGTTATTAAGAGACCGGATGGGGGGAGAGGCCTTGCAATCCTTATGTGCCCCCAGCATGTTAAGAATAGGAGGAGAACCTCATCCTAATATGAGCAAAGTCGAAGGCCCGATTATTAAGAGACTGGATGGAGGGAGAGGCCCTCACAACGGCCCTTATGTGCCCCCATAGCCATGTTAGGAACAGGAGGAGAACCTCATCCTAACATGAGCAAAGTCGAAGGTCCGGTTATTAAGAGACTGGATGGAGGGAGAGGCTCTCACAACGGCCCTTATGTACCTTCACAGCCATATTAGGAACAGGAGGAGAACCTCATCCTAACATGAGCAAAGTCAAAATCCAGTTATTAAGAGACTGGATGGGAGGAGAGGCCCTCACAACGGTCCTTATGCGCCCCCACAGTCATGTTAGGAATAGGAGGAGAACTTCGTCCTAACATGAGCTGAAATTGACTGTGTCGGAAACAGGAGGAGAACCTCATCCTGACACAAACGAAGATCTGGTCGTTTAAGATTGGATGAGAAGAAAAATCTCCTCAATAGCTCCTCTACACCCTTACAACCCCGTTAGGAGCAGAGGAAAAATCCTCACCCAAACATAAAAAAAAAGGAGGGGGGGAGAAAAAAGGGAAAGCGACGAGCTATGTCAGAGATAAGGGAAAAACAAACTACATCTAAGGCACAAGGGACCTCGTCTCAACGAGGAGGAAAACTCTTGTTAAAAATTCTTAGTCTCTAAGGGAGAACCTAACACTAGCAGGAGAAAATAGACTTCCTCAAAGTAACGAGAAGTTCGGGCCCCAAGCTCGAACACAAGGAGAAAGCGTCAAATTCGAATGACCTCGAAAAGACCTTCGGTCATGACCAAAAAGAGGCGAATCAATACGGCGATGACCAAAACCTTCAAATAACGTCGACATCGAATAAGACAAAAGACAAAAGAAGCTCGGTAAACAACAACTCAAAGCAAGTATAGACAAGGTAATGAGAAAATTTTTTTTTATTTCATTAGTAAAGTATGCAATACAAAGCCTTTGAAGGCCAAAAAAAAAACTACAAGAATAGAAAAGAATACATGGAAGAACAAAAGATAAAAGAAGCTCTAAGGAAACTTGTCTCCTTCTGACTTCGGACTCTTAGTTCCAACCATTATCAGGGATTGCTTTAAGTTCTCAACTTCTTCTTCCAGCTCCTTTCTTAACAGCATCTTTCGATACATTTGGTGAAACTGCCAGCTTTCGCCCTTCGATTCTCGAAGCCTCTTCCTCAGAACTTCGGACTCCGCTTCAGCATCTTTGACCGCCTGCTGCTCATAGGTCAGCTGAATTTTTAGCCGCTGCAATTCGGCCTTCTCCTTCCCAAGGGCCACGGACAGTTCTTCCATGGTCTCCCTCAAGGATCGGAACTCGTCAGAGTCTTGAACTGAAACGGCCTGGGCTCTTTCGAACAACTGCTTCTGAAGGCGGGCAACCTCGTCGGTCGCCATCTTAAGCCTCCTTCTGTAGTCATCTATTTGCCTGCACCAGCCGACTCGATAGGTATTGTAATTCATCTCGACATCCTGTAGCTACTTCTGGAGGTCGGAGAATTTCTTCGACTAGTCTCGATCGTGATCGGTCTGAGTTGTAAGCCAGGACGAGCTCCCTTCCAATTGGCCGATCTTCTCCCGTGCGGCCGCCAACTCAACCTCGAGGGAGCTAATCTTGGAGACCTGAGTCCAAGATCGATCGCTGGCGCATTTCTGGAGTTCCTCAAGCTCCTTCACGAAGTTGGCTTTCTTCCGGGTGTAGTCTATAAAGCCCTTTTTGTGGAGGTTCTGAAGGCGAGTAACCTCCACGGTAGCTTCCGAATGGCTCTTCCTCAGCCTGTGAAGTTCGTCATCCATCTTATTTGATTTCTTCGTTAGGTGACGAACTTCTCTTCTTAGATTTTGGATCATGGACTTCAAGAGAATTCCCTGCAGTAGGAGAAGAGCTTCAGCAGGGCACTGTTATCGAAAAACAAGAGCGTCACAATGCAAATCATTGCAAAAAAGAGAAATCCGATTTCATTGATTGAATAATTCTTAAGTATATAAAAAAAATATAACAAAGAAAAAGTATAAAATTAGAGGTCTCGGACCTCTGGAGCAGAAGTGGAGGAGCTCAGCACCCCCGAAAGGTTGGCCACAGCAGCTGCGGCAATTGAAGAGGTCCCGGCTGGAGGGAGACTGACAGCAGCTTCGGAAGGTCCAGCCTCATCATCGAACGCTTCATCCAGAAAGCTGAGGTCGAGTTTGGAAAACTTTCCGACCACCTTCTCCTGGCAAAGCTCGAAGCCTTTGATGAAGGCGGCCTAGCGGAACTGGATATTCAGATCCCTCATCTCGGAGGAGGTCTTGAACTCCTCCATTGCTTGGGCCCATGCCTCCGAGACTTCAGTTAGGATCTGCTCCTCAGCTTGGAGACCTCGGTCTCTGCTTTCTTCCTTTCCTCCTCCAGGGCGCCTTCAGATCTGCCGAGGTTTGTTCCTCCTTCTGAAGTTTCTCTTGGAGACTCGCGACTTCGGTGATCTTCTCCTTGAGGCGGGCAGCCTCTGCCTGGCGACCTTCCTCCGCCTGGGCTGCTTCCTTCTTTGCCTTGTTCATCATCTCGATGTTGGTGATGAGCTGGTGTCCAATCTGCAAGAGCGGCCAGGAAATCAATATGAAAGCTAAGGAATGAACTAAGTGAAGAAGCGAAAGGAAGGAAAAGATAAATCGGCTTACCTCAAGAAAGGACCCCAGAGAGTCCCAAACTCGCTGTTCAGGATCGGCATGGACGATCTTGTGGATGACCTCAGGCAGAACGCACCCGTCGACCAACCTTTTTATTAAGTCCTATTGTTGAAAGGATTCTCCCCCGGATCCTCTTCGGAGCCGTCGGCCCCCTCGGTGGCAGCCCTGCTGCTGTGGATATTGTGGGCCACTGTCTTCTTCCTTCTCCTCCTTTCAGCCCTCGGTGCCTCCTCGGGACGAGACAATAAAGTGGGAACCTCGGCTGGAGGGCTTCTTGAAAAGCTCGGGGGGCTGCGGGCTCGACGTCGGAGGGGGCATCCACGGCAATGGCCATCTGGGCAAGCACGGTCGAGCCTGTCTGTTCTACCCTTTCTTTCTTCACCGACCCAGAAGTTGCGGCGCCTTTTCTTTTGTGGGCCTTGAGACCCTTGGCTAGTATCCGAGCTGCGTCTGTGTCCATATCTGCAATGAAAAAAGATCAGCACAGCTTGGAAATAGAATAAGAGAAAAGAGGAAGCAACGAATGACTTAAGAAAGAAAAAAAATATCGGCAGGATTGAGAGGGCTCAGGCCGACATTAAATAATAGTTGCTCCTTCAGAAGGTCGGAGAGGAGAGGAGCTGGATAAGCCTTAAGTTTATTGGAGGCTTCTAGGTCGTCCTTCCCCAGGCTAGAAGTCTGGTGGACGGAGTCCCTCAGGGAGCTCCAGGGGGCAACCCCAGCATCAAGGTCGGGCATCGAACGTAGATATACCTCTCCTTCCAGTTGTGGATAGAATAGGGGGCACCTTTCAGCAATCTCTTTCTACCGAACTGGAGGGAGAAGTACCACCAGTCCTTTGCCGAAGGGTGATGCTTGAAGGTATAAAAATTTCTAAACAAGGAAAGAATCGGTCAGACTTCAGCTAAATGACAGAGGGAAAGA
Source organism: Elaeis guineensis (assembly GCF_000442705.2). NCBI lineage: Eukaryota > Viridiplantae > Streptophyta > Magnoliopsida > Arecales > Arecaceae > Elaeis > Elaeis guineensis. Next base: position 58,638,213 of record NC_026003.2, read on the forward strand.
AATCCTATCAGAAACCTAAAGGAGTTCGGTGCTACCAAAACTAGAGAAATGTTCAAAAAGCGAAAAAGAGCAATAACAAAAGATGAAAGTAAAAGTCGAAGCCCGGCACTGAAGGCTTCCTGGTATAAGCAAAAGTAGCCAGGGGGAGGGGTGCTAGCCCGGTTAGTTGGCCCGGGAAGCTCAAGCTCGTACTCCGAAGAAATCCCGTACTGAATCCTAATCAGTGAGAGCTCTTCCAAGGTCAAAGAGCTGGGAATGGTGTCAGGTACAAAGACCGGACGAGGTACATCTACAGTACTAGGATTTTGGGCGGCTGTAGCTGACGAACTCCTAGAACTGCTAGAGGAGAAAGTGTAGGAGGACATTTTGAATCAAATGAAAACCCCCAAAAAAAAAACTCCCAAAAAAATTGGGAAAAAAAAGGAAACAAGGCGCTCGCGGAGAAACCGAACGGACGAAATACGGAGGAAGAAAAACGGAAGAACAACAAGAAGAAGATGGGTTCCGAAACTAACCTAGGCTAGTCCGAGAGGTGCAGAAAAGCAGCAAGGGCGATGGGGGTTGACCTAAAGGGTGCCTAAGATCGAGAGGGACACTGGAGGAAGATGAAGCTCTTGGGCAAGAAGAAGGGATCGAAGAAAAATCTCAAGCAAGGTGAAACCCCTGAAGGAGGGGGACGGGTTTAAATAGACCTCAGGATCCGGTACAATAATGATTGCAGATCTCTTTTGGCTGATTTACAATTGCCGTGTGTCCCACTCGTCGTGGTAGACGACTGATAACTGAAAGAATCATTATTGCACCGTACCTAGAGCAACGCTCCAACGAAAATTCTGAAAAATCTTTTTGGATCGCCTTGATTTGAAAAGATCCCAGCACTGACGTGCCAAAAGCCAAGATATCTGAAAATAATCGAGTACGTAAATCGAGGGGAGCAACTTCGACTGTGAAAATTTTTTTGTACTTCCTTAATTCGAAACCCAAACTCGGAAGTAGGGAGACTGGTGTTGGGTATAAAATAACCCCAGCCGAAGTTCGTAAGAGGCCAACCCTCCCAGGACTTTTTCGGCTTCCGACCTTGTGCAGTGTCTTTCTGAACTTCTCCGACCGTCCGAGCTTCCACAGTACTATCCAGACTCCTCCAGCAGCCGACCTTCCACAATGTCCTCCAGATTTCTCCAACAGACGAACTCCTATCGTACCCTCCGGACTTCTCCGATGATGAGCTCCTTCAGTCATCCACCGGACTGCTCCAAATGCTCTCTGGGCTTCACTATCAGTCGAGCTTCTAAAATAAATGGTCTCCATCCGGACTTCCACGGCAACCGATCTCCATCCGAGCTTCTACAATAAGCGAATTCTGTTCGAACTTCTATTGCAGGCGGACTTCAGCTGAGCTTCTACAATAAACGGTCTCCATCCGGGCTTCCACGGCAACTGGTCTCCATCTGAGCTTCTACAGTAAGCGAATTTCGTCCGAACTTCTATTGCAGGCGGACTCTATCTGAGCTTCTACAGTAAGCGACCTCCTTTCGGACTCCTACAAGAATCGGACTCCGTTCGAACTTCTACAGTGGATGGATTTCAGGCGAACTTCTGCAACGGACGGGCTCCAGCAGCCAGATTTCTACAGTAACCGACTATCTCCTGTGTCTTCTATACCTCTCCAGCCATCAACCTTCAACAGTGCCAACCAGACCCTCCAGCGACCGTCCGAGCTCCACAGTACCATTCGGACTCCTCCAGCGGTCGACCTTCCACAGTGTCCTCCAGACTCCTCCAGCGGACAAACTTCCACAACGCCTTCCAGACTCTTCTATCGGTCAACCTTCTACAATGCCTTCTGAATTTCACTATCGGTCGACCTTCTGTCGGATTCCTCATGCAACTGGACCTCTCTAGCGAACAGTCTTCAAACGAGCTTCCACATCAGACAAATTTCAGACGGACTTCTCTAGCAATCAGACTCCAACCAGATTTCTCTAACAGAAAGTTTCCGTCCGAGCTTCTACAGCAGATGATCTCCGTCTGCAGCACCAACGCCTAAGCCACCCAACAACAGTTAACCCGTCAGCAACCTCGAAAATATTCGAGCTTCTCTTAGATTGCTGAGATAGAGAGCTATTCTACTCTACCAGACGTCCCATTCGAGCTTCAGCCGTCTGGCCCGAACTCTCCGGCAAGTCGCGACAACGGACACCACTCTACTCTCTGTAACAAACTTCACATGGCCCTATCACTCTCTGGCAAGTCGCGACAACGGACACCACTCCACTCTCCGTAACAAACTCCACGTGGCCCCACCACTCTCTGGCAAGTCACGACAACGAACACCACTCCACTCTCTGTAACAAACTCCACGTGGCCCCGAACGACCCACTACTAGGCAGTTACGGACGTCGCTGTCAATCGGTTATGCTCTCCCATCTATAAAAGAGATCCTCCTGATACGTTCTCCTTTAAGCTCTATAAAAGAGATCCTCCAGATACGTTCTCCTCTAAGCTCTAAACACTATCTCAAAACTCTACCAGAATCCCATTCGAGTGCTCCATTTTTGTTGAGGTAGAGTACTGACTTGAGCATCGGAGGATCTTGCCGGAGCACCCCCAACTCTGGTTTAGACTTTCTTTGTAGGTCCCAGTGGCGGCCATGATCCTCTCGACTCCAGTTCTCCGGCATCGGCGGAATTCTGCATCAACACTTATGAAATGATTCAAGAATAGATTTTCATTAAGAATTAGAATATTGAAATAATTATGGGTGAGATTTTAACCATAAATCCCAAGTAAGAAATTATGAAGACGTGAGCAAGAAAAATTTTGAGGACGAAATTTTTTTTAGAGGGGAAGAATGTTATGACCTAGCCCAATTGAGCCCTAAACCTAGCCTACAAAAGCCCATAGGAAAAAAAAAATAGAGAACCGAAGAAGACTCCCGTAGGGAGTCTTCTCCTTCCTCCTGACGGGCTCCTAATCAGAGTCGGAAAATGCCATAACTCCTCCCCTCCGACCCTATTTAAAGGGGAGATCTCTTTTCTCTTCCTCCCATCAAGAAATCAAGAGCCAAACAGCGAGGATCGCCGGAGTTTTCTCGCGAAAGCTTTCACCGTGTTTGCCTCAATTTCTCACCAGAGATATCACTGGAGCTCAAGGTAAGCTCTAGCTTCTCTTCCTCCTTTCTCCCCCTTCCTTCCCGTGCCCGTGTGCATGATCATCGATGATCGGAGTCATCGGATTTTGTTACGAAAGAAATCTCTATTTTTTTTGTTGTTCTTCTTGATTTTCCGACGCCGGTGGTCATCGCCGACCATCAGATTCACTTCTTTTGAGCCACCCTATCATCGTCCTTCCACTGTAGGCCACCATCATGCCGGTCGTGTCGCTAATCGGCCAACCAAAAGAGAGGACCACACAGTCCCCTATTTCACCCAAAGGAGGCCACGAGAAGAAGGAAGGAAAAGAAAAAGAAAAAAAAAAAAAGAAAAGAAAAAGAAAAAGAAAAGAGAAAAAGAAAAGAAAAAGAAAAATAAAAAAAATAATAAATAGACTCTCTCTCCCTCTTTTCTTCTCTCTCTAATCTCTCTCTAGCCTCTCTCCACTTTCTCTCTCTACTTTCTCTCTAAAATTCTTTCTTTAGGTTATTTCTCTCTCCTAAGATTTTTAAAATTTTGAAAAGAATGATGATGAATTGAAATTGATCCTAATAATAAATTTTGATATGTGATCGTCGGACGGTATACCGACATCCACCTTGATCAAATCTAATATTTTTAAGATTCTATTTCTCATGATTTTATTGAATTATCTACATGATAATTTCAGCATGATTTGATCTGATCGATCGGATTTGTTGAATCATATCGTCTGAAGAGTCTAAGATAATTTTCTCTCTAAAACTATTTCTCTCTCTTGATCGATTTTTTTCTATAAAATAATTTATCAATGAGAAATTTTTTTTAATATTTCTAATCTGATGAAGAATCTCTTGATCCATGATTGTCGGACAGCGTACTGGTATTCACCTTGATCAAACCCGATATTTCTCAATTTGATTATCCATGATCCTAACTTAACCATGATTTAGATTAGATCATTTTGATTACACCAATCGAGATGTTGGATTGTGACACCTGGTTAATTTAGATTGTATCTCATAAATTCTCTCTCCTCTGAATTTCTCTCTTTACTTGATTCATGAACCTAATGAAGGAACTTCGATCTTATCACTTTGAATTCGATTTGATCTGATAGTCAAATTTTAGATCGTTTAAGTTCTAAATGGATTTTGACCAGATGAAATTAGATGATCAGACCAATCTAGAAGATAGGATACGGATGTTCATCAATTCTATTTTTCTTAATTGTTTCGATCTTTTCTAATTATTGAAATTAATCCTATATAGGATTGTGGATATTTAATCATGGGATATCGTAATATGATCTAATTACAAAATTTTTAGAAAAAAATTTATAGAATTATGTGGATTATTGGAATGCGTTCAAGGTAAGCAATATTTTACTTTTTCTAAATTTATCAATAAATTATAATATATTTTTCTAACATAATTTATGAAATGATGTATGAATTGGATGAATGATATTTTATTATGAAAATATCTTATTTGAAATATTATGATGAAGCATGATTAAATATATTGATTTTACGATGCATTATATTGATTGATTTTGATACTATATGATTATATATTTTTTTATCGAAATTAAAATATGAAACATGATTTATGAAGAATTCTGATAAGAATAATATGAATTGACAACCTAACTATGTAAAGGATCCCACCAATGGAGGCATATACATTGACAATTGATTTATTCTGAGGGTTTATGTCGCTAGCGAGACCAGCGATATGTCGCCAGAGAGTCCAGCGACAAACCGCCAGTTAGACCAGCGGTTCCGAAAGACTTTGCTGCCAGATGATTCACAGCTCATCGTAAGAAGATACGCAATATTATGACCCTACCACAGAAAAAATATGGTCGTAGCTCATGGTTGATGAAAAGAACTTAAGAATAAAAGAAGTTAAAATCTCGAAAGAAACTTAAATTTTTGAAAAAAAAATGAATTTAGCATGAATTATATTGCATAATTGAAATTGATTTCGAATTGATGAACTTTATATGCTTATTTTTTATAAATAATTATTTACTTTAATGCCTGATGAAATCTATTGAAAGTGATCATTGCTTACTGGGCTGTCTAAGCTCATTACCTCCTATTTTTACTATTTTTACAGATGTTGAGAAATTAAGATGATACAAGATATGAATGGAAGAGTTATAAGAAGCAAAATCTCCATATTTTTATTTTAGACTGAAAGTCTTATTAAATTTAATATAATATTTATTGAACATTGTTGTGTTCTTTGAGATATTAAAGAAGAAATTTAGATTGTTATATTTTTGATTCAAATTATTGATTAATTTTTTTGCTGTTGCTTTATGATAGCATGATAAGAAGCCTTGCATGCTTGTGGGGAGAGTTTTCTATGAGTATGTGGCAGTTGCCATGACCTTCAGCTTGCGATCTCGGGTTGGGGGCGTGACAATATGCTAGTTTAGTAAGTGCTGCTTGGTGAGACTTCTGATGATGTTGTCATTTTCTGATATCCTGTATGATGTCTTTAGTGATTAGTAGTTGACGTGCTGCTGAGCATTGCAATATGGAGCGGTCATGATAGCATGTGTTGCTATAGAAATCTATCTCAAGATCATATTTGATTGGAGTTGGATGGGGACGGTAGGTCGGCGACGGCTAGTCAACGGCAGCGGACCTGCAAAAAAAATTTCGGACTGGAGGTGGCTTCGACGGAGATCCTTCAATGCTGAAGTCTAAAATCTGACAATAGAAGGGAAGGAGTGAGCATGTTGGGAGAGGAGATTTATATCTGGAGGATCTTTCTTAGTCTTTATTTTATAGGTTCGTGTAATTGTTTGGAGAAATCATGGGACGATTCAGGCATGACGTGGTGACACTTTTGATCAAGATTGATGGGATAATTATTGCATCTATCTTTTTTGTTTCGGAGTCAATTAGATGTCGTGGCCATTTGAATTTTGAAATAGAGCTAAATAGGATCAGCTTCTTGTTGGGTTGTTAGCATCAAAGATCAGTGAAGATAGATTGTCGAAGTCAAAAATCGTGGTCGTGGATCACATCGGTAGCTGATGCAGGGGTTAAGGTCATCATGGGACTCGTAGGCCGTGTGTTGTCAGTTTGTGAAAAGCTCTCAAGTGGTTTTGATTTGAGTCTTAGGACGATTTAAGCGTGACGTGGCGAGACTCTTGATCAAGATTGATGGGATAATTATTGCATTTATCTTTTTTATTTTGAAGTCAATTAGATATCATGGCCATTTGAATTTTGAAAGAGAGCTAAATAGGATTAGGTTCTTGTTGGGTCGCTAGCATCAAAGATCGATGAAGATGGATTGTCGAAGTCAAAAATTGTGGTTGTGATCACATCGGTAGTCAATGCAGGGGTTAAGATCATCATGGGACTCGTAGGTAGTGTGTTGTCAGTTTGTCAAAAGCTCTAAGTGGTCTTGATTTGAGTCCTTGAGATTTGATGGTTTGATATGACTATCAGGTGCGTATTTCGAGGTCTCCATAATTATCTATTTTGAAAAAAATATATGGAGGTTTGCTGTCCACTCTCCTAAGTTCAGCAGATGAAAATCATTGTCTCATATCTTCGATAAGTATGAAATTGCCCCTAATATAGCATGTTTGTTGCCCAGCTATGCAACCCAAGAGGGATGGGGGGGGGGTGAATTGAGTTTTTAAAATTTTAAAGTTAAATTTAGAACCACAAAGATTAAATAATAATAAGCAAGCTATTTGTAGTAAGTGATTTAGATAAGGTGTAGAAATGAGATGCAAGTATGCAAAAAAATAAAGAAACTTAGAAAGAGAGCAAGTAGGCACAACACAAACAATCAAGAGTTATAGTGGTTCGGTGCCAACCTTGCACCTACATCCACTCCCCAAGCTCCTACTTAAAAATTTAAATCCACTAAAACATATTCGACAAGAATACAACATTGGTATCTCCGACTCTAGCTATCCCATAAGGCAAGTGAGCCTTAGACCTATTCAGGGTCTCCCTCATGGCCTCAAACATCAAAGCAGGAAGGTTCAAGGGGGTCTCGATGATCACATGGTACATGATGCAAATATTCCTACCAGATAAGAGGTCATGCCTGTCACTCTTAGGGATAAAAAGTTTGGTAATCATGTGATGCAAAAGTCTCATCTCTACTGAAAGAATCATTGCTTCTAATTTATTTAAATTTTCAGTAAAAGTTCTTCCTAAAATAATACTTATTCTTTTTTCTTTGATTGGGAGCTCCATATGAGTATAACCTTCACAAGGTAAGTGCAAGATTTGTCCCAAATGCAATGGATCAAGAATAATGTTAACACATTTCACTAAAGATTTTAATGTTCCATTGCAGTAACTTAAATTCAAATAGAATTCTCTGACCAAATCAATATAAGTATTTTTCTTCAAAAGACAGTAAAACTCCCATCCTTGATTTTTAATTTTTGATCTAATAGAGAATCCTTTTTTTCAAAAAACTTAAAATCTATGTTCTTTTCGGGTTTCACTTTTTGATTGGAGAGAGGTATCTTGCTTAGACTAAGTGAGAACTGTGAAGAAGTTGGAGCAGGATTTGAAACTGAGGTTGGAGCAGGAGAAGGCTCGGCTGTCATTCTTTTTCTATGCACATTCTCTTCTAACCCACGAACAGACTTTCTTCTTTGTGGTAGCTTCAGTTTAGGAGCCATTTCGGACAACAGAGGCTTGCAAACAGCTTCGGAGACCTAATAAGAGGTAGAGTGAAAAGGGTTTTAGAGAAAAGACAAGAATTTTTAGGGAGATGAACCGTCGATTTGGACACGAGGGTTTGAAGCTAGGGTAAGCTTGATCCGCCCAAACGAGGAAGAGAAGGAAAAGAGATTTAGTTTTTAAGAGGGTGATTTGAACGGAGAAAATCGATGGAAAGAGGGATTTCAAGAGATTTTTGCGGTTGAGAGAGTGGAGAGGGAGGAGATTTTTATTCGATGGGATGAGGAAGACGAAAGGCAAAGGGTCGGCTCATTTACAAAAGGAGATTTTTCAATAAAACAGAGTGTCTGATGGATTTTAATAAAAATTACAAGTTTATCCTGGGATCGACCCTATGGGTCGACTCATGGCTAGAAAAAAATAAAAAAAATGATGGAAAAATTTTGAAAAAAAATTAAAACTTGAGAGAAGGATGTCTATTTAAGAGATTGAACAAATGAAGGATAGTTTTGAGCTTTCAAGAAAGAAGAGAAGAAAATTGAGCTCAAAATTTAGTTCAAAGAAATTTTGGCAATAAGAACTTGAAATCAGAAAGATACTTAAGTTGATGAATCAAGAATTCTTAATTTTCTCTTAATTTCACAAAATCTATCTTCACTTAAGACCTTGGTAAAGATGTCAATCAATTATTTTTCAATACAAACATAATCAAGAATTATATTATTATTTTGGACATATTCTTTTATGAAATGATGTCTAATTTCAATATGCTTTGATCTAGAATACTGAATTAAATTTTTAGTTAAATTAATAGCACTAGTGTTATCACATCTTATGGGAGTTTTATTAAGTTTGATGACAAAGTCCTCAAGTTGTTGCTTAATCAACAAGATTTGAGCACAGCACTTTCGGCTGTAATATATTCGACCTCGATCGTAGACAGGGCCACTGAATTTTGTTTCTTGTTAAACTAAGAGATTAAGTTAACTCCAAGAAATTGGCAAGTTCCACTAGTACTTTTTCTATCTAACTACATGCAGCAAAATTGACATCTGAATATCCTATTAAGTCAATTGATGAGTCCTTAGAATACCATAATCCTAGAGTTTATATATATACCTTTTAAATATCTAAAAATTTTTTTAACTGTATTTAAATGTGATTCTTTTAGATTTGATTGAAAGCATGCATAAAGACAAACACTAAACATAATATTTGGTCTACTAGCAGTTAAATACAATAAAGAATCAATCATGCCTCTATAAAGTTTTGAGTCTATGTTTTTATTCTTTTATCCTTATCAAGCTTACATGATGGGCTCATGGGGGTACCTATTGCTTTGGAGCCATCCATTTCAAATTTTTTGAGTAGTTCTCTTATGTACTTACTTTGGATGATGGAGATCCCTTCCTTTGTTTGTTTGATTTGGAGTCTAAGAAAGAATGTAAGTTCTCCCATCATGCTCATCTCAAACTCTCCCTGCATGAGCTTAACAAAATTTTGACAAAGAATTTTATTAGTAGATCTAAATATAATGTCATCAACGTATATTTGTATAACTAAGATATCATCATGATTTCTGTTGATGAAAAAGGTTGTATTTACATTTCCTCTTGAAAAATTATTATCAAGCAAAAATTTACTTAACCTTTCATACCAAGCCCTAGGTGCTTGTTTTAAATCATATAATGCTTTATTTAATTTAAAAATATGATTAGGAAAAGCATGATTTTCAAAATCGGATGGTTGTTCTACATATACTTTTTCAGCAATATAACCATTTAGAAAATCACTTTTGATATTCATTTGAAATAATTTAAAATTCATAAAGCATGCATATGCAAGTAAAAGCCTAATTGCCTCTAATCTAGCAACAGGTGTAAAGGTCTCATCAAAATCAATTTTCTCTTCTTGATTATAATCCTTTGCAACCAATCTTGCTTTATTCCTAATTATATTTCTATGTTCATCCAATTTATTCTTATATACCCATTTTGTGTCAATTACTAGATAATTTTTAGGTCTTGATACTAAAATCCATATATTATTTTTTTCAAATTGATTAAGTTCTTCTTGCATTGCATTTAACCAATTATAATCTTTTCAGCTTCATCTATAGTTTTAGGTTCAAAATGAGAAACAAATACAAAATGATTGTATGCATCTCTAAGTGAAGAACGGGTTCTTATTCCATGTGTAGGATCACCAATGATTAGTTTCTTGGAGTGATTATAATCATACCTCCATTTTTTGGGTAGATCATTTGTACCTTGAGGTTGTTCTTGTTGTTCTTCACCTTCATCCTCTTATTTGTTATCATGTTCTTCTTTATTTTGAATTGATGAGTCTTTTAGGGTGAGCTCTTTCATCCCTTCTATAAGAGGATCTGCATCATCAATACCTTCACTCTTCCTTGAAAGAAGATCATTAGTCTCATAAAAAATAATATGTATTGACTCCTCTACTACTAAAGTTCTTTTGTTGAAAACTCTAAAAGCTTTGCTAGAAGAGGAGTAATTAAGAAAAATAGTTTCATCGAATTTTGTATCAAACTTTTCTAATTTCTCTTTACCATTGTTCAAAACAAAATATCGACAACCAAAAATATAAAAAAATATAATGTTTGATTTTCTTCCTTTTCAAAGCTCATAGGATATATTTTTTAGAATTGGTCTAATTAAGGCATGGTTTAAAATGTAACATGCTATGTTAATTGCTTCTACCCAAAAGTATCTTGGGAGGTTGCTTTCACATAGTATGGTACAGGCCATTCTTCAAGGATTCTATTTTTTCTTTCTACTACCCCATTTTGTTGGAGTGTCCTAGGAGCTAAAAAGTTATGGTCAATATCTTTTTTATCATAAAATTTTTTAAAATCTTGATTTTCAAATTCGGTTCCATGATCACTTTGAATATTTTGAATTGAAAAATCTTTTTTATCGTTAACTCTTTGATAAAATTTTGAGAACATCTGAAAAGTTTTATCCTTATGTACCAAAAAAAAAATTAATGTAAAACGAGAGAAATCATCAATAATCACAAAGCCATATCATTTCCATCTAAACTAGTAGTTCTAGTGGGTCTAAATAAATCCATGTGCTAATGGCCTAGAGGTTGAAACAATATTTTTAGATTTGAATGAAACTTTTGTTTGTTTACCTAGTTGGCATGCATCACAAATTCTATCCTTTTAAAATTTTATTTAGGTAAATCAGTAACCAATTTCTTTTTGATAAGTTTTGAAAGTGAATGCATGCTAATATGTGCAAGCCTACGGTGCCAAAGCCAACTAATCTCATTAATTTTAGCATTTAAGGCTACTAGGCATTGCATGTTTATCTTAAAAAGATCATTCAAATCTACCATATAAATATTACCATGTCTATGCCCAACAAATTTAATACCTTCATCATTGGGACTAGTTACTATACATAATGAAGATTCAAACATAACTTTGTACCCTTTGTCACAGAATTGACAATATTTAATAGATTATGTTTCAAACTATCTAATAAAATATTTTTAATATATTTGGAGGGAGTGATATCAATGTTACATATACCGATGATCTTTCCTTTGCTATTGTCTGCAAAGGTGACCATCCCTCCATATTTTGCATCAAGTGTGATGAATTGGGATTCATCACCGGTCATGTGTCTTGAGCATCTGCTATCAAGATATCATTTTTGATTTGTTCCTTGGGATGCAAGACACACCTACATGCAAAAATTAAATTTTGACTTTACATACTCAAGTTTTCTTAGGTCCTCTTTGGTTAGTCACAATGGTTCCTTTTGGAATTCATATTTTTCTCACATTCGAATTTTCAGATTTGCTAGAGAAATATGTATAGAATTTGTGTCCTACTTTACTATATTTAAAGCAAGTAATATTTGAAAACTTGTTGCTTGATGAGTTCACATAGATGTTTTTCAAAAATTTTTGTTTCTTTAAAAGGTTATAGCCAAGACCGGCTTTATTATAAATGTCTTTTGATTATCAAGTATCATTTGAAGTTTAGTTGAACTAAGAGTGAACTTTTCTACCATAAGTTTTAACTTAGCAATTTTATTTTTCAAGTTCAGATTTTTTTGTATCAAGACTAATTTTTTATTTGAAATAATCTCATTTTCTTTTAGTAAAGATTGATTCTTTTATTTCAATTTTTTTTCTTTACTCCTAACTTCTTTAGATCATCAACTAGATCATAAAATACTTCTTGAAGTTCTTCAAAAGTAAAGTCATTTGGAGTTTCAGCGTTTATCTCATTTTCATGTGCCATAAGGCACAAGTTCGCTTGTTCATGTGAATCTTCTTCTTCGGAGCTTGACTCATCACTATCACTCCATGTAGCCACTATAGTCTTTTTCTTGTATTTCATGGGGCCCTTCTTAAGTTGTGGATATTCGGACCTAAAGTGTTCGACTTCTTACATTCATAACAAATAAGGGGCTGCTCCTTATCCTTCTCCTTGCTATTGTTCCCTTTTGTAGGTGGCCTCTTCCTCATCTCTTATTTTTTTTCTTCAAAAATCTTTTAAACTTTCTAGTGATAAGGGCTATTTCTTCATTTTGCTCTTCATTTCTGTTTCATCAGATTTCTCATCGAGTTGAGCAGTGGATTTGAGGGCAATTATCCTCTTCTTCTTGACATCTTCTTGATGTTGTTTCATTCTTAGCTCGTATGTCATTAGCGATCCTAGAAGCTCCTCCAAGGGTAAGACATTCAGATCTTTGGCTTCTTAGATTGCGGTCACTTTGGCCTCTCAAGTCCTTGATAAAGATCTAAGAATTTTTCTCACAAAATCGCTATTAGAATAAGACTTACCAAGACTTTTTAGATCATTAATAATATCCGTAAAGCGAGTAAATATTTCAGTTATTGATTCATCATGCTCCATTTTAAAGAGTTCATATTTGTGCACAAGCATGTTAATTTTTGATTCCTTAACTTGATTAGTGCCTTCATGAGTTACTTCTAATCTATCCCATATTTTTTTAGCCGACATGCATGTTGAAATGTGATTAAACTCATTAGCATCTAAAGCATAATATAAAACATTCATGGCTTTAGCATTGAGTTGAGCCATTTTCCTGTCAATCTCATCCCATTCTCTTTCAAGTTTGATTGATTCTACGCCATCAATTATCTTAGTGGGTGTGTGTGGTCCATTAATTATGATACTCCACATATCATAGTCAAGTGTTTAGATAAAAATTTTCATCCGAGCTTTCTAATAGGATGAAAAGTGAAGGTCAGTTTATGGACTGCCCCTCGGCTAGTGAAGCACCAACTTGAGTTGCCATAGATCTTTAGCTTTTTGATAGTTAAATCAAAGTAGGGCTAGAGCACCGTACTCTGATACCACTTGTTGTCCAGCTATGCAACCCAAGAGGGGGGGTGAATTGAGTTTTTGAAATTTTAAAGTTAAATTTAGAACCATAAGAATTAAATAATGATAAGCAAGCTATTTGTAGTAAGTGATTTAGGCAAGGTGTAGAAATGAGATGCAAGCATACAAGAAAATAAAGAAACCTAGAAAGAGAGCAAGTAGGTACAACACAAATAATTAAGAGTTATAGTGGTTCGATGTCAACCTTGCACCTACATCCACTCTCCAAGCTCCTACTTGAGAATTTAAATTCACTAAAACGTATTCGACAAGAATACAACGTCGTACCTCTGACTCTAGCTATTTCAAGCTAGAATACTTATTTTTCAGTACAAGCCAACTTAATATAATCGATTCAAGGTTCGGATAAACTTTTTCAAGTTTTGGAACCCTTCCAAAATAAAAGATCAAGACAAAAACAAAGTATGAGAGTTAATTATACGAAAATACAAGTTTAGCTCCTTTAATGAGCAAATAAAACTTTAAATATACTTTACACAACAAAGAAGAAGTTTTTTTGATTTTTCTCAAGGTAGTTGAAGATTTGAATGAGCACTTGAGAGGTTGGTGAACTTGAAATGAAAGCTTCTTTTGCTTGAAGAGTGCTTTTTCCTTAGGGCTGAAATGAATGCTTGAAAACTTATATATATATTTTTTTTCTCCTTCAAGTGCCTTTATATCTTCAATGGATGCTAGAGAGTGATCTGGGCAGGATTAGAGCTATTGGAATGCATTAAATGTGCATTAAATGTGGCTAAAATGAGCTGAAAAACTAGCCGTTATGAAAATTTTCCGTCACAGAGGTCGACTCATAGGGTCGACCTCTGCACAGGGGTCGACTCATACGGTCGATCTCTGTTGCATAGAACAGAAAGTCACTGTTCTGTATCTTTGGCCTGCACAGCAACAGAGGTCGACTCATAGAGTCGTCTCTTTGGATGTGCCAGCCAAAAATAGCATGCCGTTCAGTCCCTTTTGGCAGGAGTCGACTCTTTTCTTTAAACTTGATTTTCTCTTAAAATATATATCCAAAAAATATGAAATTACCTCCAATAAATCATAAATCTTCTGTTCTTGCTTTTGAGACTCTCGAATCAGAATTTGATAAAATTACGGTTTTGCTCCTAAATACAATAAATCTTTTTTCAAGTTAAAATCATTAGTAACCCACTCAAATATTTTGTAATCATCAAAATCAATTCATGGAGCAACAATGTTAATGTTTGCTGTGTTTTACTTGACATCGGGGTCTATTGAATATGAATATGATGCTGTTAAGTGGTCTTCATTTAAGTCCTAAGATGATTCAAGCGTCACGTAGCAAGACTCTTGATCAAGATTGATGGAATAATTATTACATCTATCTTTTTTGTTTTGGAGTCAATTAGATATCGTGGCCATTTGAATTTTGAAAGAGAGCTAAATAGGATGAGCTTCTTGTTGGGTCAGCTAGCATCAAAGATCGGTGAAAATGGATTGTCGAAGTCAAAAATCATAGTCGTGGATCACATCGGTAGCGATACAGGGGTTAAGGTCATCATGGGACTCGTAGGTCATGTGTTGCCAGTTTGTCAAAAGCTCTCAAGTGGTTTTGATTTGAGTCTTTGAGATTTGATGATTTGATACGACTATCAGGTGTGTATTTCGAGATCTTCATAATTATTTATTTTGAGAGAAGTATGTGGAGGTTTGCTGTCCACTCTCCCAAGTTCAGCAGGTGAAAATCATTGTCTCATGTTTTTTGATAAATATGAAATTGCCCCTAATATAGCATGTTAATGTTTGCTGTGTTTTACTTGACATCGGGGTTTATTGAATGTGAATATGATGCTGTTAAAGTCCAGCATTTTCCCTCTCAAATTTGAAAGCTTATTGGGGAAGGGGTGGTGAGTGTTTCGTTGTTTTGTTTTTAATTTTTCTTTTTTGTTCGCTTGGGTTGGGTGGGTGCGCGCTTGGGGTATCTTTCGGCATATTAAGTATAAAAATTTGGAAAAATTCTCGTGGGTGTCTGGCTGCTCCACGTGACAAGAACATTTGTCAGATACGTATTAACAATATTTAACATACTGTGAAAGAAGTGGTATAATCCATGAAAGCAGGCAATCTCGGTACTCCTTCATGGGGGAGTTTGAACTGAGAAGCCTAGGGACAGAATATTACACTGGTAAAACCAAATCGGAGATACACCTGGTCCGGGTCATTGGTATATCCATTATCGTTGGCTCAATTAGTTAGACAAAATTTCTATTAGAAATGTATCTAAATTTTTTAAAAATATGAAAGAATTAATATTATATATATTTATTCTTTTTTTTGGTAGAATATATATTTATTCTTTAGGAAAAATATGTATCTATCCTTTCACTACAAGAAAATAAGGATTTAGCGTCCCTTTTTTGCCGACGCTTTTGGAAAGCGTCGGCAGGTTGCGCTGACCTGCCGACGCTTTTAAAAAGCATCGTCTTTTAACGACGCTTAAAAGCGTCGTAAAATTTGAGCATTGTCAACGCCGACGCTTTTAGAAAAAGCGTCGTTAAATAAAGCAAATGCCAATGCTTTTTTATGTCATTATGTAACGACGCTAAAAAGCATCGTTAGGTTCGTTTAATACCCCCAATCTTCCATATCCTAATCTATCTACCGCCGTCCTTTTCCACCCATTCCTTCGCTGACCCCATCTCCGCCGTCGACAGCGCACCCGTCGTCCATGCCGCACCGGCCCTCCTCCCCTCCCCCCTCCCGGTGATCGAACGAGCTTCTAGATTCAGTGCCCGGTTCATTGGTTCAGAGCAGCCCTACCACCCCAATCTTCCCGTGCGCTCCCAAGCCGCCTTTTCGCTCTTGTCTCCCTCCTCCAATCCCTCGCTCCCATGGTCAGGTGAGATCTCTTCCTCCTCTTCTCTTCTTCTTAGGAGCTTTTAGAACCATGGACTCACACCGCTCTGCCATCCTTCTTCCCCCATCATCTCCGCCCCTGGCCCCTTCCCATCCGTTAGCACAGCCGCTGCCGCCACCGCTCCGCTGTAATCCCCCAAACCTCTCGATCCTGCTCCATATCGCATGAAACCTCTCGATCCGATCAAGATCCAGCTCCCCTGCGCCCACTGCAAGGCCATCCTGAACTCCCCCACGGCCTTGCCCGCTTCGCCTGCCCCTAGTGTGGCGTCGATCTCTCCGTCGACTTCTCCAAGCTCCAGCACTACTTAGTACATATACAGGCTTATATCAGCTACGGCCCTCACTTCTGCAAATATTGACTGCTCATTACCTTATTTCGAAGTTTACAATTTTTCTTCAAAGTTTACGGTGGTTCTCTTCATCCATACTTACAGTGCTTATTACACATTACTTCAAGCTTTATGTCTGCTGTTCTTTGCTAATGGGTTCTCAAAGTCTGCACTGCATCTATACAGATTACAAGGCGTTTTGCTGGCTCATATGTATAGTGTCTTTGTTATGTTTCAATATACATGCTTTGTACTTCTTCTTTATGCTGTTGTATAGGTTTGGTTGGTTGTGGCAGGGAGTTTTGGTTCGCTTGTACATGCTTTTGCCTTTTTGTCATTAGTGTTGGTTTTGGTTCAACTCATCCTCACTCTCTGTTTGAGGACTTCAGAGTTTGTCTTCTGTATAACCTTTTTGTTTATGCTGAAATAAAGTTCTTCCTTTTACCAAAAAAAAAAAACATTGGTGCCCAGAATTTCCTAGCATATTTACCATCAAATTCTCTCGTGCCAAGTATACAAGATCCTCAGTGTAGTGGAGCATGTCAAATATTTCCTATGTGAAACTCACTATTTGCGGACTAGCTAGCCTCTTAATCTAATTTAGTTTTAGTCTTGGTTGTCTCTCAACTCCTTTGTATTCCCTTGTTTTTGCTCAATTGAGACCTGCCTCCCTTCTAACCAAATAAAAGAAAAATAATCATTGTATTTGATGCTTGCACTATTTTATATCTCCAAGCCATGATGGTTTTCCAGTATCATCAAAAAGCTGCAACACTGATTCAATCATGTTAACTTACAAAACCTTGGATGCACTATTTAATAAATTTATGGTTTATTAAAAGATCAGTTAATGGATAATGACATCCATCATGCATATTTAGGCCTATTTGTGACAAGTGTATGCAATCTCCCTCCTTTACCTTATCAGCTATTCCTCCCATACATATGGATTGGCTCTGTGCACCAAGGTAGGATTATTGAGTTCTTACAATTGTCTATAGAGTCCTCTTGACATCAACTCTCGCTATGTAGATTTACTAGCGAAGGTAGCTTTTAGTAAGAGAAGAGCCTGTTGCAGTATTTCCAATGCATTGCTAATATATTAATCTGTATCGGAGGCTTTGTTGTGTAGTGTATTCTGTATGTGCATGCCCCATTTATAAGTATTGAACACATGTTCTTAGCATGGTTTAATGTATTAAATTAATTAGATGGTTTAAGAATCATGCCTGGTTAGTCAGATCCTATGTATTTCCTTCTAGGAAGCAATTAAAAGTGGCCTGTGCACAAAGAAAAAAAAAAACATTTTCAGTAGCATTTTTGGCATTTTGGTGGTGTAGCTTGTAACAATGTTATGTACCTTTCTATATTGGTGTGTACTGAGCATGCATTGTGTTATGATAAATGCACCAGACCTCCCTAACCATTGTTTTGTAGTGTTAGTTTTGTTGATCTTACTTTAAAGATCCATGTACCAAATTTTTTTAACATTCTATGTTTTCAATTTCTTTAAAGATTCTTTAAAGATCAATGCAACAGTTACTTTAAAAATTGTTTCGACATGATTTGAAAAATTAATTATAAAAACTGGCTTAACTACATAAAATACTGAGTAGGTCACTATCTGGTTGGTGTAATAAGTTTTTCATGATCTAAAAAGAGGGGTGAAAAAGAACAGAAAACCAGCACATGATAGCACATAACCAGAATAATATTGAGATTTTTTAAAGATAATGACAAACAAATAAAAAATCTAATATCGAATGATGGTTGGTTCATATGTACTTGTGGAGCGAACGTATAAGTCATGATCATCCTCATCAACACCTCTCCTAAATTATCAAATATGGTAAACATGTATAGCATAAAATAAATGATATAGAGCTAGATCAATTTACAACCACATCCTCTTAGTATCTCTCTATGAGGTTCACCCGAAAATATATAGTACAATTAATTAAGGTTGTGATACATGGTTGATGAATGGATAATTTTATAGTTTCATGAATCCTGATTGATTGCTTATCTGACATGTGGCGCTCGTTATGTGGCTGGACCCTGATATCGTGTGGCCTACGTTATCCTTATCTTCGTGGCTGATGAAGACTAAGCATCTGGATTAAGCTGGGCCAAGTTTCTTTGTCCATTACTCCCCAAGTTAATATCAGGTATTAAATTAAGTTAATTATAAATTAATTTTAAAAAAAAATTATATTGCATAGAAACATAGACCCGTCTTTTGATTAATGTACATATTCTATTGTATCCGTACATTTATTTATTTTTGTACGGGTAAAAGAATTATATACATTGATCAATTGATTGTCCAGTATGGACAGTTTGGAAAATATGAGTAATTCTATAGGTCATTACCATAATCAAATGGTATACTGAGGGTTCGAAAAAATTTTGGATGATATTTTCCTTTTGTTCTCCCTATACGGGAGAACTAAGGGAAAATACTGCCGAAATTTTTTTCGGCTCTTGTTGCATATCATTTGATTTTTGTAATTGATCTATAGAATTAATGCATTTTCTGAATGGGATAGGATCTTCTTTACCTATTAGTTGATGATAGCAAGCATTTACTATGTAAACTTTATCTAGCTGTTATTTTTTTGGATTTTATGAAATGACTGATATTTTTTACTCATTGCATTAATATAGATTGTATAATTTTTTTTATTTTTAGATAAATTGTAAGTTCGATCATTTTTATCCTACAATGGACAAAAGTTGGATAAATAAACTAAGGAATAGTAAAGAATATTTAGATGGAGTTCATGACTTCATTAAATTTGGTATGGAGAAAAGTAGTTTGAATGGAAAGATTTTATGTCCATGTCGGAAATGTGTAAATAGTTCTTCTTTAGATCCACAAATTGTTGAAGAATATTTGGTATGGAATAGTTTTTTAAGAGGTTATACCGACTAAATTTTTCATGGAGAATCTATGTTGCCATCATCATGTAACCAACCCCTGACTCATTTTGGATCCACTAGCCTACAAGACAATTCTGCAAGAGATGATGATATAAGGGGTTTGATCATAGATGCTTTTGGATTTGGTGTTCAAAATTTAGGAGAATCCAGTAGTATACAAGAAACAGTTGGGATGTTTGATGGATGTATGCATACGGAACGTATGCATGTTGAGGAGCCTATACATACATCTAATGATGAGACAGCTCGTTATCACACCTTAATGAAAGATGCAGATGAAGAATTATATCCGGGTTGTACGAAATTTTCTAAGATTTTTTTCTTGTACATTTATTTCATATAAAATATTTGAATGGATGGTTTGGAAAGAGTTTTACCATGCTGCTCCAGTTATTAAAGGATGCATTTCCAGAAAGCACTCATTTACCACTATCGTATTATGAAGCCAAGAAGGTGGTAAAGGAATTGGATCTTGGATACGAAAAGATTCATAGTTGTCCGAAAGATTGTATGTTATATCGGGGTAAAAATGCTAATCAAGAGTCATGCAATGTATGTGGATCTTCAAGATGGATAACACAAAAAGAAGATTGAGATGATGTACTGAATGAATTAGATGCAACATGGAGTAAAAAGAAACCGGCCAAGGTATTGCGTTACTTTCCTCTTATACCTAGATTGAAAAGAATTTATGCATCATCAAAAACAACTTCATTAATGAGATGGCATGATGAAGGACGTACAAAGGATGGAATGTTGAGACATCCAGCAGATAATCTTCAATGGAACGCATTTGATGATAGGCATCCTGATTTTGCCTCTGATGTTCGCAGTGTTAGGTTTGGCTTAGCTTCTGATGGCTTCAATCCATTTCGGACCCTGAGTTCTACCTACAGCACTTGGTCAGTCATTTTGATATCTTACAATTTGCCACCGTGGATGTGCATGAAACAATCATCACTTATTTTGTCAATGGTTATTCCAGGAGATAAGGGTCCAGGCAATGATATTGATATTTTCCTACAGCTTTTAATAGAGAAATTGAAACAGTTTGGGAGGATGTTGATGCATTTGATGCTTCAACGACCAAATATTTAAACTACGGGCAGCTTTGTTATGGACTATTAATGATTTTCCAGCATATGCCAATTTATCTGGCTGGAGTACAAAGGGACGAGTCGCATGTCCTTGTTGTGGAGATTCAACACATTCAATTTGTTTAAAACATGAAGGTAAATTTTGTTACATGGGACATCGTCGATGGTTGGAAGCAAATCATCCGTTTTGATTTCAGAAAGATTTATTTGATGGTACTATAGAATTGGGATGTGCCCCTATTCCACTTTCTGAAACTGATGTTCATAGACAAATGTATGGCATCAATTACAGCTATGGTAAGCACTCAAAGTCCTCTAAAAAAAGAGGAAGAGATGATGTTGAAAGCTCAGTGCACGAAGGGTTACCAGAGGAAGTCAGTATCAGTACTATAGATGCGAGGTGTTTCAAGATCCAGACAATTATTTCGAGGATGAAAATGAGGAAGACACACGATAGCATCTACACAACAGCCCAGTAAATATTTATGAAAAAAATGAAGTATCTTTTTTGATTTACCTTATTAGAAACATAATCTTATTCGGCACAATCTTGATGTCATGCATATAGAGAAGAATGTTTACGATAATTTACTTAGAATATTTTTAAACCTTGATGGAAAGAGCAAAGATAACATAAAGGCACATCTTGATTTAAAAGAAATGGGTATCCAACAGAACTTCATCCTAAAATACTTGCTAATAATAGAATTTATGTGCCTCCTGCATGTTACACAATGTCTGCTCGAGAAAAGGATAATTTTTTGGGAGTTTTGAAAAGTATCAAGGTACCTGATGGATATGCATCAAATATTTCACGATGTGTGTATCTAAAGGATCGAAAACTTTCAAATCTTAAAAGTCATGATGGTCACATATTGATCAAGATATTTTTTCAATAGCTTTAAGATCATCATTGCCGAAACAAGTTATTACAATTATACTTCGATTATCATCATTCTTTAAGGTATTATATTCAAAAGTTATTGATCCTCGGAAACTTGATCAGTTAGAATCCGATATTACAATTACACTTTGCCAGATGGAAAAGATTTTTCCTCCTGGATTTTTCACTATTATGGTACATCTACTCATTCACCTAGCTTCAGAAGTTAAAGTTGGTGGACCGGTACATTATAGATGGATGTATCCTATTGAGAGGTATTATTGCAAACCTTAAATCTTTTGATAATTTTATTAGAAACAACAGCATACTGATATTTTAATAAAATTTAATTCTTGAAGGTATCTTGTGCGTCTTAAAGATTATGTGCAAATAGAGTCTATCCCGAAGGCTCGATTGCTGAAGTATATATTGCGGATGAATGTTTGACATTTTGTTCAAAATATCTTCAAGGTGTAGAGACTATTTTTAGTCGACCTCAACGGCATAATGACTTTGTGGAGAATGCAGAACTGTATAAGTTCTTAACTGCTAAAAATTCTTGAGAAGAGCTGAAAGTATTGTACTTGATCAAAAATCCTTAGCACAAGCACATCGTTATGTGTTACTTCATTGTGACATAATATCTGACCATCGCAGGTTAGTATATTTAAGGCATGACATCAAGATTTAAATTTTATATTAGATATAATATTCTAAATGATATATTTATATTTTATGCAGTGAATTTTTAATTTATCAGAGACGAGCCAATCATAGCATTCGTCCTAATGCAAGGATTGAACAGCGATGGTTGGTCGAGTTATTCCCTATGTGGCTTTCGAATCAAGTGTGATTTATATTTAATTATGGGATACATTAATTTTTGATACATATTTAATATCAGATAACTCAACAGTACTTCGTCATATCATTTTTTTTAGGTATCAAAGATGATGGAGACAAATAATTCAGATGAACTAATAGCTCTTGCTCGAGGACCTAACAAAATTGTGAATAGATATAACGGTTTCATAATTAATGGCTTTAAATTTCATACTAGAGAACGGGAGAAATTTAGAAAAATACAGAATAGCGGTGTTATGGTGGAAGCGGATGGAAAATCCTATTATGGTGCACTTAAAGATATCTATGAGTTAGATTATTATAGAAAATTTAAAGTAGTATTGTTTAGATATGATTGGATAGACATAAACTCACCAAGGGGTTTGAAACAAGATGCAAATAGATTTACACTTGTAAATTTTTCAAGGTTGATACACACTGGTGTGTTATTGAAGGATGACCCATTCATTTTTTCATTTCAAGCTCGTCAAGTATTTTATGTACAAGACGCAAAAGATAAAAATTGGTTTACTGTCATCAAAACAAAACCTAGAGACTTATATGATATGGAAAACCAAGTGATGGATGATGACGATGACACTTATACACAATGTATGCCCTACAATTTTGTGCCAGCTGATGATTTAAATGCTACAACGACGTTGGTTAGGACAGAATTTGAAGGAAACACTACTACTTGATTGTTAATGGTAATAATTATTTATGATGTATATATTTTGCATTAATTATTGTGTTATTTTATTCCATATATTAACTGATTCTACCTTTTATTTATATAAATGCTAGGTGACATCATGCGTCGCAGGGGATGATATGCTGGTGTGCAGTTCCAGTTTTCACAGACAGAGGCCGGTACGTCTTCTTCAGCACAGCAGCCTGAGGCCAGTTCAGTTGCACAGCATTCTGAGCCCTGTCCTTCATCATCAGCACAGCACGATCCTCCTGTTCATCAGCCAGATGATGAGATACACGTGCAGGGTTTATATTGTCTTTCATGTAATTTTATTTTTATTTCATTTTATGTATATTTATGATATAGTTACTTTTATGTATTTTTTGCAGACGGATCTAGGAGAGTACGCCCCAGACGCGGACTCACGGTAGTACGAGATGTGTGGCAGATGCGTGAGGGCGAGAGAATTGTTGTGGAGTGCAATCAGCTAGGTCAGCCAATTAAGAAAGCTGCCTGCTTATTGACTTCATTTTTGGGGACTGTTGCTCGGAGGCCTCAGCTATGTCCGTTGGGCTATGCAAAATGGAATGACATGCTTCCAACGTACAAAGTTGAGCTCCTTCGAGTTATAAAGGTAATGAATTGATGTTCATACTGTATATTAATTGTTAATCACTAATATAATTTATTTCATTTAATTTTTTTTTTATAGAGCAAGTTTGTTCTCCCTCCATCCACTCATGATTTTGTAATGAAGTCTCTCAACCGCAAATGGAAAGAATATAGAGCACAATTGAAGAGGGACTATATGAGACAGGGTATGACAGAGGAGGAGGTTGCTAGGAAGTATCCTCCTGATGTACCCCCTCATCAGTGGATGGAGTTGGTTCATTATTGGTTCTCCAAGAGGGCACAGTATATTATCTACTCATTATCTTTTTTTTAAATATTTTATAAAAATATTAATTTTTATTATATATTATATATTATACATATAATAAGTTCTTTACTTTATTTTACAGACTTATTCTGCTATTGGTAGAGCTGCACGAGCAGCTCAGTCTGTTCCTCATACATCGGGGTCGAAGAGTTATGCACGACTCCGACAGGAGTTTGTATGTTCCTTAAACTTTCATAATTAACTTTTAATTTTTATGTTGAAATATTTATATAACTAATATCATTATGTATCATGGACCATGTCTGTATCATGATACTCATATATTTTTTTAAATTATTATAACTATTTGCTTAAAATTGAAATTATTTGTGTAGGTGGATGAGCATGGGAGGGAACCCGGTAAAGTGGAGTTTTACCGGATGACTCATACTCATCAGGATGGTACTTTTGTTCGAGATGAGTTGAGAGATTTATATGTACGACATTATTAATATTCTATTTTTTGCAATAATTTTAATTTAATTTTGTTAGCTATTAATGTATAACTCTTGTTTTCAAAATAAATACAGAAGATGGCTACATCTCTCATTGCGGAGCATGATGATGAGTTCGCAGCATCTACGCAGTAGAGTCGTATCGAGGCCGAGGTGTTCACAGAGTTGATGGGACCAGAGCGCTACGGCCGAGTAAGGGGTTATGGAGTAGGAGTCACCCCCACTCAGTTATCTGAGGTTAGTAGATATACGCAGCATGCTGCAGCAGATGCTCAGGATTCACGCGTTCGCGACTCGAGGTGGAGATACAGGAGATTAGACAGAGTCGTGCCGCTGAGATGGAGGAGATGCGACAGAGCCGTGCCGAGATGCAGGCCATGAGGGGACAGATTGATCGGCTTACATCTTTATTAGAGATGTATGGCCCATCTCAGGTAAACACATATTATTAAATATATATTTATATTAATTTAATGATCTATATATTTTTATTTATAGATATGCAAATCATGCTTTTGATATGTTTCTTGTAGGCTCCTGGCACATCAGGCACCCGTCGAGACAGCGGCACGTCACGTGGAGACAGCGATGACCATCTGCCTGCGGATTGACATTATTTTATTTTTATTGTATTCTTATATTTATTTATATTACTCTTGATTGTAATGGACGATTAGTACTTTATTTTTATTTATATAAAATAATGTCTTTTGGTTTGGTTAAATTTGCTATTGAAGTTTGCTTTTGGTGTGAATGGTGGTGATTGTACAGGTGTGAATGGTGGTGATTGTACAGGTTTATGTTTGAATAATTGATATAATTTTGTACAGAAATGTATGTATTCTTTTTTTTTGTATATAAAATCTGTATTTTTTTTCTTTTAAAAACTTTAACGACGCTTATAAGCGTCGTTAAAACAATGTTTAACGATGCTTATAAGCGTCGCTAAGGACATAACAGCCGACGCTTCGAAAAGCGTCTTGGTAGAGTGGAGGACGCATTGTCATTAACGATGCTAAAAAGTGTCGTTATAATTGAATTTACGATGCTTTAAAGCGTCATTATAAACAATGTTTAACGAGCTTATAAGCGTCGTTAAAACAATCTTTAACGACGCTTATAAGCGTCGCTAAGGACTTAACAGCCGATGCTTCGAAAAGCATCTTGGTAGAGTGGAGGACGTGTTGTCATTAACGATGCTAAAAAGCACCGTTATAATTTAATTTTACGATGCTTTAAAGCATCGTTATAAAATAACGATGCTTTTAAAAAGCGTCGGTGCTTTTCGTCTCCACTTTTACATAGGCGATGCTTTCGCGACGCTTTTTGAAGCATCGTAAATGTTATTGACGACGCTTATTAGCGTCGTAAAATAACTTTTATAGCATCATCTTTACCATTTTCACTGTAGTGTTTTAAGGTATTCTGAGTTTCATTTACTTGTCTAATGTTTAAAAATTTTCACTTAGCTTCCTTATCATCATTATGTGATGCAATATGGTCTTTAGCTTCCTTATCATCATTATGTGATGCAATATGGTCTTGTACTTATCTCAACAGATTGGGTCATGCATGGTGCACAGTTACAGTTTGCACTACAATAACAGACCCCCAAGCATCACAGAGCCGGGAAGTATTAAGCATGCTTAAGCTGCATGAAAGTGTGCATGTCTAGAACTTCTTCTTCTTCTTCTTTTGTAACAGTCCAGAACATCTTTAATCAAAGCCGCTGCTTTGATATTAGTAATGAAAAATCAAGATCCTTCTGACATATTCCCTGTGCTATTTCTGCTGAAAAGAATTTTTAGCCTTAGCAACGTAAGGGTGCTTTTCAGAGCCATCTTTAACGGCACTAGAGAAAACAGGCTCCCTTATTATGGTTGAAACTAGATTAGATATGGATCGAATGCCATCATATTTATATCAATATTTATTTTGTCTGAATATAAATATAGATATTATTCAGATGTAAAAATTTATATTCATATTTGTTTTAAACGAATATGGATACAATTTGGATAATGGAAGTATGGATATAATTATAGATATTATTTAGATAATTAAGCTTTATGACTATGTAATCAAAGATATTACCAAACAGATGATAAATCAAGTTAATTACATGCTTATATAGTTATATATTTTCTTTAAAAATTAATAAGTACTATATAAAATTATATAAGATTGCATATAGATTTGGATATTCGGATACGGATCGGATAGTTATCTATCCATATCTATATCCATTTTTCTTTGATGGATATGGACATGGATACGAATATTAGTCGGATTTTTAAATTTCTATCCATAGTCAGATTGATTTAAATATGAAAATAGATCCGGACGGATAATATCCATACTACTTTCACCTCTATCCCTTATAAACCTCCTTAAAGCAGAAAGATCAGGAAACAATCTAGATTCGATAGCATGGAAGTGGGATGCAAAGGAAAATTCATGGTTAAAAATAGGTATAACCTTTTGAGCCCTGGAGTGGTATCTCATTTTGCCAAGATCATCTGGCCATTTCCCCTCCCAACAAAATTAAACATGTTCAACTAGCTTTTCTTCCACAATGGGGTATTCACAGTAGAGAAGTTGATAACGAGGTAGTTGCAAGCTCTATTTCATTGTCTATTGCTACAAGACTCTGGTTGAAGCAAATATGGTCGAGGATAGATGCCGATCTGAAAATTGAAACATCGAAAGGAACCTACAAGAGAAGTCCACTCTCATCGGAGATTTTTTTATGGAGGACTCTCCGATGCTTAAGGTAGTCAGAGCTTGAGAACAGTTGAAGAAGGAGAATATAAAAAGGTGATAAGATGAGAGCGCAAAGATATTTTCTCTCTAGAGTTGAGCTTATCTTGAGAGTCTCTTTATTACCTCTTTATATAGAGGTGGAGTCGTAAGCCATTGTATCTAAACCCACTAGGCTATTAGGATAGGTCACAATCTGTCCGATCGATAAGATAGGGAATCTACCTGCTGATCTATAAATTAGGATTGTTAGTCATAGGTAGTGTCCATGTTTGAGAGTTTGTTGGGAGATTTCAATTGGTTGCCCACGTGGTTGAATATGCTAGTAGCTTGAGGTTGGCACACTACCAAGACTTCATCTTGGTTGTATCTATGTTGGTGTCAGTTATGGGATCTCATCCCATGGCATCGGCAAGATCCTGATCTTGGGATCGGTAGTGGTCCGAGCCAAGGGTTGAATGGAAGCTGATGAAATTATTTCACCCTGGCCATGTTTGAGGATGATGTTCGAGGACTAAGTTTGATGAAGTCATCCACTTCTTTATTAGAACATCTAGATGATGTTCATCATTTGGAGTCCACCTTGATATTTTAGCCTATCTAAAGAGGATGTTCAAGGATGAGTCCCAAGGACAATGGTCGAGGTAGTATGATCTCGTAACATTGTCCACTATGTGGCAACTGTAGGGTTCGACAAGCACAATGAAAGCAAAATAGATTTCAAAATTTTTTGCATAATGAAACTCCATATAATCAAATCTTAATCCTAAGAACCCTTTGATGATAAACAATCACATGCATATATATATATAGGTAAGTGTAGAAAAATATATGTCAGCTATATCCAAAATTCTGTCAGAGTTTTCACTAGGTGTCCAAATGTTTGCGGTCAAATGTTGATCTATATGGGAGTTGATTCCAGACTTTCGCTCCCTAATTTAGTTCCTCTTGCTGAATTCTTCCTCAAAGAATTTCTTCGGACAGCACAACACTATCCTAGAGCTTGGCCTTTCTTTCTCTTCTCCAAGTCTTTTCCCTCTCTTTCTTTCTTTTCTCCTTGTCTTGTCTAATTCTCTTCCTAAACCCTTATCCTAAATCAAATCTTTCGTCCTTAAGAGGACCTTATCTTAACAAGGGAAGGGAGAGGATTATTGAAACAATGGTGGAGAGGTTGTAAGAAAGAAGAGATGGGATTGAATGAATAAGAAACTCGGGTGCATCACCTATTTTTAAGTGAAGAGCAGATGCTTATCCAAATTAACTAGTGCCTTTAGTCATCTCATGCCCTTCCTCCTCATCTCACGCCCCTAATGATATCTCTTGACATGTGGATAAGCATCAGGAATTAATCTGAAGAGTATAGAGAGTCCATTTCGGATGTCAAGGTTTCAGACCAACTATTAGAGTCTCTACTCATAACAATCTCCGATGGGTTAAGTAAAACATTATTCATAATGATGTATGATGTACTACCATTCACAATAACAAATCCATATTTTGAGTGGTACATTATACACTCAAAATGACCTTTCGGTAAGGAGGTGTGTATCATGGTCATGCCTCGTCAATGGGCACATCTGGTTGAGGAATAACTTGTGGATACTCCACAAGTTAAGATAGGATAGTTTATAGGTCTTGAACTTCTCAAGTTCAATTATCCTTCCACTTTCTCTTTTTAGAAATTTTTTTTTCCTAAAAGGTGGCATACCCATTGACAAAACACCTTTTGTCAAATAGGGTGGTAGAAATTATATCACATACTATTCTTTTAGGATAACCTATAAACTAATAAAAATCTATTCTAGCACAAACTTATGTACATCAACTCTTTTCACATAAGTTGGACAACCTGTCTTTTGCCTTTTCTATATTTCATATGGAGTGCTTGTAACAGATTTTTATAGTGCCTAATTTATACAGTAATTTTTAAGATATTTCTCAAAAAGAGATAATAATATTTGTGAAGTATTTTAGAAAATACATCATATCACATATGAAGTGTAATCTCTAGATTGAGATATTATTAGTCTTCGAACATCCATATGTTCAAGACCTAATACCTTGCTTGCCCCGAGATATGTAGCCATCACATATTTATTTCTTATTTTCATCAACAAGAAGAACAACATCATTGAGTGACAGAAATATAAGACCATTATTATAAAACCAGAAGCAGAAGCAACTATACTAATTTCAAACATTAATTTCAAAACCATGCGGTCAAACATTAATTTCAAAACTATACTAATATAGCAAAAAATTTAAAATAATATTTTTGATAAATTTAGGCTCATTATCAATGGTCTATTAGTCTTTAAACCTTGCTAGAAGGTTATATAGATTTCTACAGCCTCAGCATGAATAGACTATCCATTAGTGCTAAAAGGCAAGTAGTCACCTCACTTCAGCTTTATAGGTCCAGCAACACTTTGCATAAGAGAAACCTATATTAGATATCACATACCTAAAATTTTGAAGTTAAAACACTCAATGATAATTATTAATTTGTATTACATATAATTTATTTGCAAATGCAACTTTTGCATCCTGCTATTGCTTCACACTTGTAAGATAATTCTTACAATTTATTGCTCATCAATCCTGTATCGATATTAGATACCTATAGTAAAGATATTCTTCACCTTCTATTCCTCAACCATTCTATGATATTCGGTCAATTTAAAAAATATCCTAAGAAGTGAAAGTAAGGATGCAAATTTGTATATTAGAACATAATAGGACTACTTATGATGACATGCACAAGTTAGATGAGAATTTTTATCTAATTGTGTCTCTCACTATTTTTAATGAATTTCATAGCCCTCAAGTATGAAATCAAAGAATCTTATCATGAAGTTTTTTAGTGGGATTGAGATTCTAATTCCTCATAAAAAATCTTGTGGATAGCACAATAAGCTTCTATGAGTTCAAAGGTAAATAACTCTCTTTACTAATTACATCCCATGTAACTCTCAACAAACTTTTACCTCTAAAATATTTATAGTCTTGTAGATAGCATAACAAACTTTAGTATTTTAGTTAAGTTATACCTTTCAATTCTATATGGTCATATCTGAATAATACTACCTTTGTGGATAGTAAAACAAGACAACACTACTAAATATACCATAAGCATCACTAGGTCAACATCATACCAATCACTATAGCAAGTCTTGTGAATAGCACAACAAACTCACTACAATTCTTGATATACTCTATTAACTTAGTATGAGCTAAATGCAATTAGCTTCATTATGCACTAAGACAGTATTAAGTCAGTCCACACAGCAAGCATTGTGGATAGCACAACAAGCCTATTATGGTTCTTGACATAATAGTGACTTAGCATGAAGGAAGGCATGGATAGTATTCTTAACTCTTTGTCATTAAGACTTAATATAATTTAACTGAGCGACTTAGTTCTCATGCACATCCTAAATATTTACAACATGTATCATATGCTATGAAAATTAAAATACTAACTACCAGTATGTAAGAGCATATTAAGGAAAACAAAAGTTATGGGCTTTTGGAAAAATTATCCGAGCCACAGGATGATCTTTGGGTCAGACCCTAGATGCATTATAGATTGAACCATCTCATGGTCAATCTTGATACACCTCTGCTCTCTAAATGCCTGGTAGTCTAGTCTTCATCACCATGAAGTCAACCATGAATGCTTAATCTTTTATTTGAAATAGAATGAAACAATTTCAATCTATTCTCAAATAATTTTTTTCTATAATTTTATATTATTATATAAAAATCTCAATCAACAGTTGAGAATATAGAAAAGAGAGGGATAGCTGATGATATAATGCATCGAGATACGCAACCCCTATTGCAACTCTTGCAGATGCATTAATATAATCAACCAACAAAAAAGCATTCAAGCATATATCCATCACATAGATATTTCATAGTCCATAACAAATCACTATAATATTTTATAATAATTATAAAATATTATAACAAACAACTCATGTTATTTGAATTGCGATATCATTTAAATATACGTCAATAAATATGTTTAAGTACATGGGTATTGGACCCATCTAGGGTTTTTGATTCGGGTTCAACACTTGACCCAAAGTTCAATATTAGACAATCATTTATCATCCATATGAGTTAGGTTGATCAATTCTTAAGTTAAACCTAATTCAATTAGGTTAACTCAGATTCAGTCACCCATAACTCAAACCCTAATCTAATTAGATAAATGATAATTTGATTAACCAAAATTAAACATGACTTCTAATCAAATTAGAACAAAATGTTGATTTAATCTATAATCAATAAACTCTAATCATATTAGAACAATGAATTATAGTAAAATCAATCCATCGAAAAAAATCCTAATCAATGTTTGATGTATCTTTTTTCATGATCAAAATTTTTTGACCCCACGCATACCTCGGACAACAACCAAGATGGTCGACGCACTATGATGAGTGCCCAATAACATAGTGGTCAGCCCTTAGATCTTAAGAAAATATATCAAATACAAAAACCTTAATTCTTGACAATGTACATCCATATATAACATTCCAAGACCCCTGCGCATCACATGCACTGGATTTCAATTCCATCAAAAATTAGATCATGGATCTAAATTATACTTGTCACACAAGTCAATAGACCATAGAATTTCATATCCAAAGTTTGATCATGGAATGATAACACTTTATCATTAATAAAACATGCATCAAAAACATCAAAGAAACATCAATCAAAAAAATTAATTTTGACATAGTTCGAACTGGATCAATCCATATCACAAAAATAACATAAAATTTGATAGAATCTATCAAGGGTAGCTCTGATACCACTGTTGGGTTTCGATGATGCAGTAGAATATAGATTTCAAAATTTTTTAACATGCATACAATAATAAAAACTAAGTTTAACAATTAAACTCATCCACCAAAACTCAAAAATCCTATGAACCCCTTGACGATTACAATCAAATCACAAAATCAAGCATATGAGGAGAAAACCAGAAGTCTTATACCACCATGAAGACCATGAACTGGTGATTTTGAGATCTCCATGAGACTCCAAAGCAGAAGCCCTCCAATGGTGATCGACACAGGATTGATCAGGGCCCTTCCCAACTTATCATGGTGCTGCAGCCTTCTTCGCAAGTATACTGCCGACCGTCCTTCGCAAGAGCGGGTTGCAGTTGTTTGCCTTCATGACCTCCACTAGGACTACTCTAAAAATTCTTTCCCAAAGTATCAAACCATACTCTAATTAGATTTTATGTTTAAGACATGAACAATCTGCTTTTTGGACAAGTATCTCGTACTTTCCATTTCTCTTCTTCTTTTCTTTTCTATTTTTCCTTCCCTTATCCTTGTCTTTATCCAGATATTTTTCTCTCAATTTTCTCTCATCCTCACGCCAATTCTCAGCCAAAAAGGGATGTGGAACCTGGTTGTAGCATCCCCTATTTATAGGTAACCAAGGTGCCCCAAACAACCTCCAAGGGGTGCCAACTCTTGGCATCCCAACTCCTCCACAAGTTAAAATTAAATTACCACATTAAGATGTGGCTTAGAGAAGTCAAGGAGCAGAAGGACTCTTCTTTCTCAGGTCTCAAAAAAATTGGCATGTAATAAAGAAGAGATTTAGGGAGAAATAAATGTTTGGCGCTAACACATCCTATGTGCCGTCCATA
This sequence comes from Elaeis guineensis, assembly GCF_000442705.2. Classification (NCBI taxonomy): domain Eukaryota; kingdom Viridiplantae; phylum Streptophyta; class Magnoliopsida; order Arecales; family Arecaceae; genus Elaeis; species Elaeis guineensis. The sequence goes on from NC_026003.2 coordinate 58,670,937, forward strand.
ACTTCTCATAAAGGACCAATTAATATATAGAAGTTATTGGGTGTGGAAGAGCCTTCAAGTAGAAGGACTCTTCCACTTCTATGCCAACATTATCCTAGAAGCCATCATATGGTCGGTGGAGGGAAGAAAACGTGTGGAATGAAGGAGAAATAAAGAGTCCCAAGTGAAGTGGACTCTTCCACTTCAATGCCCAAAATAAAGGAGGTGTCCCTTCAATATTTGGCATAGAGATCCTTCCAAGAGAAGGACTCCCCCAAATCTTTCATGCCCACAGTCTCTAGGCATCATCATATGGTGCATAAAATAAGGGACAAGTGGAACATGTAATGAAATTAAGAGGAGTATTAAAGGACTCTCCTTTCTTAACACAAAATAAATGGGGCGTGCAAAATTATTTGGGTGTGGATTTTGGCGTGGAGGTGGTTGATTCCATGTGGAATACTTCCACAAAATCAGATAAAACTAATTAATTAATTAATTAAATGGTTCAAACCTAATCACATTAGGTCAAGGCAACAAGACTAGGTTAGTACAAACACCTTTGCAATGAACCCAATTGGGAACTTGGGTTAATTTATGTGCTAGTAATTTAATTAACCTATTGAATTTATAATAAATTTAAATTGATTGGATCAAGATCAAATTTTTATTGTCTGTGACCCATTGGATTCTAAATCTAGCCAGTAGTGGACCCAAACTCTCGACCAAATCCTAATCCAATTGGATTAAGTCAGCTCAAGAATCCCAATCAATTAGGACTCTTCCTAATTGATTTTTGAATTAAACCTTTTTAATTCTAGAGAGTCCACAAGTCAAGATTGATATCTAATAATGTGTCATGACTATCCAAAAGATTTAGAATTTGATAGAAATATCAAAATTATCCTTTCATGGTGAGTTACCGTACAATTCAATCCTTCGATCACGTAATATCTTGGAAAGGCTATGGGTATGGAAATATATCAAACTCAAATACCTAACTATATGTATCTCAATCTGGTGATGATAATTCAATTGATGAACCAGTAGAAACCATTTCTACTGTTCATTCCTGCTCTGGCCAGGGACTTCTAGAGTCACCATCCTATGAGATCATATAGGATGTTCTCTTCTATTACAAGAAGTGACCGATTCCTTATTGACTACTCACAATCTTCATGCATACTTTACCATATCCAGAATATCCCACACATATCTTAAAGTGGTGTGCTAGGGAATAAACCAAAGTAAGGGTCCATGCACACAAGGTACCATGGTGATCTCAGGTCAAAGGATCACATGCACCACTCCACTAAAGAACCATATGTTGACAAGCTGTAAGGCTCCATCAGATGTTCTTTCTGCGGGTCTGTTCAATGAACTCATTCTCTAATGAGCGCTTACATCTTTGTATTAGTGTCACCACATAAGTGATTGTGAGATCAACCATCCTCTCCATTGAGCATACATAGGATGTACCAGTCTTACCAGAGTCATCGATCTCCAACTTGATGATCCTACGACTAAAAATATTTTAGATTAGGGCTATTAAGATTTTAGGTCTCACTAGTATGATCTCATCATGGCCCTAAAATCATTGTCTTAATCTATGGAGTTTATCATAATCATATAAAAAATGATATAGCAAATGATAAAACATAATACCTTATATAAATAAAATAACTAATATCATGCAAATGAGCAGGAAGATAATAAAGAAAAGTTCCATCGCATCCCCATGCGATCGACTTATAGGACACTATTCTTTCATCTTTTAGAACCTTCCTAACCTTTGTCTGGACCAGAATTAGGCTTTGTCTTAAGGATAAGAGCCTTTTCCTAAAATTGGAGATAGGAGAGAGTCTTGTCTTGACTTAGGAAGGAACTCGGTAAGATATTTTTGGAATGCCTTTGAAACCCAGCACCATGGGCTTTTTATAGGTGATAAGGGGGCATGTGAGGAAGGGTCACAACTCTTCCTCACATCCCCAAAGTAGGTTGTATGTCAGAGGAAGAGAGCCTTCAAACAGAAGGACTCTTTCAAGGATCACGACCCCTCACCTTTCCCCACGCACATGCTGCATTCAAGAGTCCCTTAGGCATCCTTCCATATATCAGATCAATCTGAAACTTTTTCATGTGTATCCTCACTTGATTTTGAATTTAAATGGTAAATTTTATTTAATAAAGATGTCTCCTTCTGCCCTATGGCAGAAGGACTCTTCACATGATGAGTCATGTGATTTCTTTCCTCTTTGCACATGCGGCCTACAATAGGCACTTTGGCATCTATTTCCAAATTAGATAAATCTAAAAATATGCCATATTTATCCTTATTTGAATAAGGATTCAAAATGGTAGGTTTATCTATAAGGGGTGCCCCTTCTACCCTTGGCAAAAGGAGTCTTCATCTGAGGAGTTGCATGATCTCATCATGCTTGCGCATGCGCCAACTCCTTTCCAACATTTCTCCATGCCAAATTGAGTCCATTTCATGCATTAAAAACAATGCCAAGAAGGATGGGGCATTGATCAAGTTTCCATATGGATCAGAGACCCAAAGCAAAAGGACTTTAGTCCTTCTGCATGCTAAAATTAGAGAAGGCATGTGCCCCTCCTTTCTAGCACATCAAGAGTCCAACCAAGCTTGGACTCTTGGTTATGGCTTCCCACAAGGTTATGTGGGACCATCCAATGACTGCCCACCTAGATCCAAAATCAAATTAGCCCATGGCTTAATTTGATTTGATTTAGAAGTAAGATTTGAACCAAATCGAATCCGATTCAAGGAGCTAGGGTTTCCACACGTGCTAGCATGCTTATCAGGAATTCGATTGGATTCAAAATTTCAATCAACCATATCAGATGGGTCCTTGTTCAATTTCTTTATGTGTGTGACCTATTGATTTCACTTCTAGCCACCAGTAGATTCAGATACAAGTTGATCTAACTTGATTAGACTCTTTCTAATCGATTAAGATCCAAACTATACTAACCCGAGTTCAGTAATTAGAACTCTTTCTAATTGACGATTGAATTAAACTCTTTATTTTGATCAAACCTACAAGTCAAGATTGACGTCTAGCAATATATCATGACTATCCAAAAAATATAAAATTTAATAAAATATCAAATATATCCTTCAGTGGTGAGTTATTGTATAATTCAATCCTTCGGTCATCCTGCATCTTGAATATGTTCATGAGTATGGAATCATATCAAGCTCAAACACATATTCATATTGATTCTTCATCAATCAGTGATGACTCTAATGATGAAGTATTAAAAATTATTTCTAATCTTCATTATGCTTTGACCAAAGACTTTTTGAGTCATCTAGAGATGAGACTGCATAGGATGTCATCTCCTCTTACTAGGAGTGATCGATTCCTTGTTGACCGACTCACAACCTCCATATATACTCTTCTATATCCAGAACATTCTATACATGTCACAATATTTTGTCTGAGTATGAATCAAAATATGGATTCATGTGTACAAGATTCTATGATGGTCTAGGTCCAAGGATCACTTGCCAACTCCCACTTAGAGAACCATCTTTTGATAAGCAAGTAAGGCTTCATAAGATATTCTCTATCGATGAGTCAATTTAGTAAACTCATTCTCTAATGAGCACCTATATTCTTGTATTAATGTTCCACACAAGTGGCTTGTGAAATTAGCCACCCTCACCATCAAGCATACATAGAATGTGCCGATTTATCCGGGACATTGATCTCTGACTCAATGTTCCTTTGATAAGGAATGTTTTAGATTAGAATTTTAGGTTTCACAGGCATGAACTCTTCATGGCTCTAAAATTATTATCCTAATCTATGGAGTTCATCATAATCTTAAATATAATAAGATGTAGCTATAACGATGAATCATGCCTCATTTATTTGATAAATAAATAATGTTATTACATGAGTTGGAATATTTACAAAAAAAAGTTTCATCACATTTCTAACGCGATTGGCTTGTGATGAATACTTGAATTAAATCACTAGAGATATATAATTCTATTTAATTACTTTTTATTTATTAAAATTTGATGCTCTTAGTCTATTTTATAGGTAATTAGGAGTTTGAATTTATACGATTCAAATTAGACTCAAATCAGATTAGATTCGAGTAAATTAGGCAATCAGCTTGTATTCTAGTGTGAACGCGACTTAAAGATCGAAGATCAAAAAGCAATCTCTCCAATCAAGGATCCAGATTAGAAGATAAATGAAATCAAGTATGAACATGACTTAAATATCAAGGGTTCAGATTAAAAGATCACTCTTCATGAAGATCAAGGGTGAACATGACTTATTGATCAATGGAGGAGAAGCAAGATGTTTGATCTAAAGGTCCTTATTCATGCTATCACCTCTCTTTTCTTTCTTAACTCACATCTCTAAATCCTAAAAGACCACTCCCCACTCTATAAATAAGACCTCAAGGCCTCCTTTAAGGATCTATCAGCCTTCTCCATACCAATAAGCCTTCCCCACATCCAAATCTCCATAGCCTTAGGTTCCATGCCATAGCCCTTTTTAGCACCAATCCTATTTTCCTAGATTTTTAACTGGCCATAGGTATAACCGTTTTTCTTCAAACTTTGCCATCCCAAACCTCCATCAGTCCCCTACAAACCATAAAAATCTCACATCCAAAAACCTCTAAAAAGTTCTTCAAATCTTTCTCTATTTTCCAATCCTACAGATTGCAGTCTAAAAATTTCAGCAACCCTCTTCCACCTTTCAATTTCTTCCAAACCCACTTTCCTTAGCTTATTCTCCACCAAATCTCCTCCTCTTACTGTTGAAGATCTTCTCTAATTTTGAGAAAAAGAATCTTTAGAGTCCAAGAAGCAGATCGTGGTGAAGAATCTTTCGATGGCCGGCTAGACAACCACATCTCAGGAGATCTCTGTAATTTTATTTTGATAGTGCATTTTGTTGTGAGATTTTATGTATTCTTCTTTAATATGCAATGAAGATCAATTTTATTTATTTATATTTTTGTATCTTTATATTCTTTACATAAGTTTTTAATCTAGAATAATCTATGATCTTGGGACGAGCTATGATCTATGGATACAGGTCGTACTCTTGGGATAGATTATCTTTAGATAAAGATCTCTTTTTTGTATCTAGATAATTTAGACTAGCTTATAACTTTAAGGGACAGACCATGATCCAATGGATACTGGCCATGTTTTCTAAGATAGGCTATATCTTTATTGTTTAGATATCAAAGCAAAGGCATGTTAAGAAGGATACCAACTGTCAAACAAGAAAATAGTGGAGATCTTGAGAACTTTTTTCATATTTGAATTTAATCTTTAGTTAAGTTATTTATTTTCTTGCTTGCTTATTTAGTAGTCTTATAATTAATCAATTTCTATTCATCTTCAATTTAAGATTAAAACAACTCAACCGTAACAATGCAATTGCTATGGATACGAATCTGACTCATTACTATCTACATAATTTTGAGTTAGTGATTTATTTTTGATGTCTATAACAGTGATCAAATTTTGGCACCATTATCAGAGATCATTTTTTAGTTATTTTGAGTTATAAAAATCCACAAAAAAAATCTATTTACTACTTTCTTTAATTTATTGCTTTCTTATTTAATTGCTTTACTTTTTTTTATCCTTACTTTAATTACTTTATTTTTCAGCTTGTCTTTTACTCTTTTATTCTATAAAAAAAATTCAAAAAAATAAAAAGAAAATATATTTGCTATATTTGCTTTCTATCTTTTATTTGCTTTCTAACTTGTCTAGTTAACTTAGTCAAACTTATATTTTTGCAAAATCAACCAAATCTTTACACTGACATCTCATAAACTATTTAAAAAATTAGATATTTAATCATAAAACTTAAAAAAAAAATAAATTAATTTAATCTTGATTAATCACCAAATTTGGATACTTTTTTTTTTACATTGCATAATTTCATAAAATATGTTAAGGGCAAAATCTTAATCAACATAATGTGAAGATTTTATCACCCTTCTTTGGCCCACAAACCTTCATCCTGTATTTGTATTAACCTAAGCCTTTAACCTAAAATCAATTAAACATTAGCCCTTATGGAGTCTCGAGCTCAATAGGACAAGGAACCCTAAGAGTTGGATCGGATTAGGATTAGTCAGTTTAACTGGTGTCTAGAAAAGTAGTTTAGGGATTACGTCTCGAAGAAAGATGGTTCATTAATTAGTTTCATTCGCTTATCTGACCAACTCAGTTGGTGTCTAAGAAAAACAACAGGGGGACCCCTACCAACCTTACGTTTACCTAGCCTATTGAGTGGCTAGTCTACTACTTGAAGTGCTCGAAGATGATCTTGATAGTTAGGAGCTGTCTAGATCTAAGACAATCGATAGCTAGAATTGATTGACACACTTGATTGTTGATTGAAAATATCTAATCTAACTTAAATTCTTCGCATCTACTTAGATTTAAGACTCAATAGGCTCTTATCTTTAGAATTTCTTTCATCATCTTCTTTTATTTATATCTAAAAATCCAAAAAAAATATAAAAAAATTGAAATTACTTGTGTTTGCTCTAAGATATAAATTGTAGGGTTTATGCTAAGACGTCGCTCATTGCAACTCGAGATGATGGGTTTCGATGGTGCAGCGAAAGGATTAGGTGTTTAAAATTTTCATTCAAAACATCCGATGCACCGAAAACCCAATGCCCAGAAACCCTTAACTATATCAATCAAAGTATAATAAAATAAATTTGGATCAGAAGAATACCTGTAATGCTAATCCAATTTTCATGAGGTGTCCAAGTATCTACTCTCCAACGGTGATCTACATAAAAACTGAACCAAAGACAACGCTCCTTCACCTTGCTTCAAGAGTTCTAGCTCCTAGAACTCAACCAGCCACCAATCGATTAGATCTTCCTCCAGACCTAAGTCGGAACTTTTCTGAACCATCCACTGGACTTGATCACCTTTTTTTAGACCTCTTAAACCCTTAGAGCTATTAGGATTAGGCTTGTCTTAAAAGAACAAGCCTTGTCCTAAAACCTAGAGTTGTAAGAGAGGGAGAGAGGGAGTGGATAGGGGATGTAAGAATTGAATGATCACCCCATCTGCAATCCCTAATTTATAGCACCAGATGGGATGCTAACAGAGAGGCACACCTCATCTAAAAAGGTATATCAAGTCTTCGTATCACTTATCTGAGAGTCCTTAAACAAAAGGACTCTTCAGGGGGTGATATGTCGACTCCTGCCTTCTCACGCACGCATGCCCAGAATGAGATACTTTTTGTATCTCTTAACACATCAGATTAGCATAAAATTTTGCCACATAAATCTTTATTCAAATAGGAAGGCCATCACCAAATGACATATTATTTGGATAAGAGTTCATATGTGAGAAGGACTTCACCAAAGAGACGCGCAAGGACCTTCTCCCTGTCACGCATGCGCACACCCAGAAAAGGGTGTGAAAAGCAACCTTTCTTAATCTGATAATTTTTTAGATTTTTACCACATGATCAGCACTTAAAATTGATCCTTATCACAAAAATTATCAGATAAAAAGTTGCTTAAGGCTCCCTAAATGGAAGGAGTCTTCACATCCCTTCGCACGTCAAGAAAAACCTATCACGCGCACAGCAATGTTTCGAGCAATTTTTTCATGCATAATTTGATAGATTTTTCATACTTCAAAAGGTGTTCTAGGTGGCTCATCATCTGATATACTTGACATTAAAAATAGAAATCCAAAACTGAAGGATTGTTAGTCCTTCTCTAAGCCACAAATAAAGTGCGCATGCATTCTGCATATTAGTGCCAAGAGTCCTTCCTAAGTTGGACTCTTAGTTATTTGGTGTGTACACCAGATATGGTACCTCTTTTTGGCTGCTTCTAGGTGGCTTGACCTAATCCAAATGCCCACCAAATTGGGCTAGCAAATGAGCAAGGCATGAGACCAAATTAATCTCCAAAGTACCAAGGGTTCCACATGTGCTAGCATGCTTATCGGAGCCATGAATGAATCTAAAATTCCAATCAATCTTTTTTAAAAGGATCCTTGGCCAATTTTTATATGTGTGTGACCCATTGGATTCTACATCTAGCTGGCAGTAGGTCCGGGTGTAAGTTGATCAAATTTGATTAGATTTCAATCTAATCAATTTAGGTCCAATCGAGCTAATCCGAGTTTAACAATTATAATCCTTTCTAATTGACGATCAAATTAAACTCTTTAATTTGATAAAAAATCTACAAGTCAAGATTGATATCTAGCAACGTATCATAACTAACCAGAAGATATAAAATTTTAGTAGAAATACCAAATATATCTTTCAGTGATAAGTTATCATGCAATTCAATCCTTCGATCATCCCTGCACCCTGAACATGTTCATGAGTATGGAATCATGTCAAACTCAAATATATATTCATATCGATTCTCAATTAACCAATGATAACTCCAATGAAGAAGTATTAGAAACTCTTTCTAATTTTCTTTCTGCTTTTGGCCAAAAGATTTTTTTCAAGTCATCTAGGATTGAGAATACATAGCATGCGATCTCCTCTTACTAGGAGTGATCGATTCTATGTTGACCTACTCACAACCTCTATATACACTCCACCATATCCAGAACATCCCGTACATGTCTTAATGCCATGCGTGGGTATGAACCAAAATATGGGTTCATGTGCATAAGATTTTATGGTGGTCTCAGGTCTAAGGATCACTTGCACAACTCCCACTTAGAGAACTATCTTAGACATGCAAGTAAGGCTTCCATAAGATGTTCTCTTTTATCGAGTTAATTCAGTGGATTCATTTTTCAAATGAGTACCCACATCCTTGTATTAGTGTCCCACACAAGTGGCTAGTGAGATCTGCCACCCTCTCTATCGAGCATATATAGGATATGCCAGTCTATCCGGAACATTGATCTCTGACTTAATGCTCCTACGATCAGGAATGTTTAAGATTAGGATTTTAGGGTTTTAGATCTCACTAGCATGATCCCTTCATGTCTCCTAAAATCTTTGCCCTAATCTTTAGGGTTTATCATAATCTTAGACATAATAAGATGCAACTAATATGATGAATCAATATCTCAAATAATAAATGTCATTTCATGAGTTGGAAAATTATAAAGAAAAATTCCATCGTAATGCACTTGCGATTGACTTATAGGGCACTCTTCTTTTAATCTCCCACTTGCACCAAAACCAATCGCCTTTATATATCATAGGATGGCGATTATATAGCTGCTTTGGTATTGGTCATCCATTTAGCGAGCATGCAACTACAAGTATGATGTTTGGCTCCACTACCTGAGAACCTCAACCACCCCCCTGATAGTCTCCAACCTCGGACGGTATGCTCTCTCCAACACTTCCCCCATCTCCTCCCTCAATCACCTCCGCCACTACTCCACCCTCTATCATGGAACACGAGAGGCCCACCATATAGGTCCCAATGACGGACTCCTGGGCTGCAGCCTCCTCTCTAGTATTTTTGTTTTTTTGTTGATGTGTTGTACACCTCCCAAATGTTGAGGACTTAATGAGATGCATTTGTAACTTTATCATTAAAGATAATTTAAGATAATTAAGATGATAATAAATATTTAATTTTTTTTTAAATAAAAATAAACTTAAGTTAAAATAAAAATTCTATTACGATTGTAGTTGTGCTTGATGGAAGAAAGAAATTATATTAATCTAAAAGAGTCTCTAGTCTAACCTATAAATATAGTCGGTGATTCTCCATCAAGTATAGGCTTTCGAAATCCTCTGGTATAGACTAAAAGTACTCTTTACAATACTTTTTTACAGGATAAAAACAAGGTAGATTCGTCTAAAGATTCACTTTTTGGTACTTTTCGCAACTTTTTGAATTATTCATTCGATTGAGCTTGAACAACGATAGCTGGAGATACGTTCATTTCTGCACTCAGACTAAATTTCCTACATTATGATCTTCCTCTAGAGCAGGTCCAGTCTCTCTAGTTGCTTAGATGAGAGCCTGGTTGGAAGGACTCTTTAGGTGAATGGTGAATTGAGCTGAAGATCATTGTCAAAGTATAGAAGTTGGAAGGCGATGGTGGGCCGCCATCCACTAGCTTAGAGGAAGAGGTTCTTGGTTAGGAGGGGATATCGGGATCCATAGGGATATATATTTAGTCTCACATCAAGTATACATTAGTTTGGTCGTGGATACTTGTATAAGGCTAAAAAATCTAAATAATATTTTTTAGCTACATTTTTTGAGTGAAATATTTTTGGTTGGCACAAATTATATTAGCGCGAACTAACTCAAAGTCCATGTGGATTAGGAGATGTCACAACACAAGCTTATTTGGGTTAACCATGAGTTGATTGTGATATATGTACTTAGATTTATAGTAGTAATACTCATGATTGGATTTGAATGAGTTAGATCCTTAGTCTAGCGAGGATACTAATATTTAAATTAGGATAGTATGTGAGGACTCGTGTAGGCATGCATATAATCCATAATCAACTATGCATGAGGCAAATCTTCGGTACTTATATAGGACTAAAGATCCTAAATAACAGTTTCTAGCTAGTCTTTATAAATAAGGTGTTAAATTGATACAGAGAACATGTCGTGTTGTGCCAAGGCTAACTTGGCACGGAAGTAGTACTCATTGTCTCCCACCACTTTGTCCGTTAGAACATGAAGATGGTTCTCTTCTTCATCTATGTCGTCATTATTAACTTCTTGGTCATTGTTGTCGATGGTGGAGAAGACTTGGAGGTCACGATTAAGCTGGATGAGCCAACAATTGAAGAACCTGCAAAGTTCTCTCAGTCATTCTCAAATCTGGCTGCACTATTTTAGTTACAAAAAAGATCATGGTTCAGTAGGGCCTTTGCTGTAGCTCGACCAGTTGAGGGATAAGAGCACTTTATAGAGAGGTGCAGAGGGTGAGCCAAGCCTAGAAAATAACTTGAGGCAAGAATTTTTCATGTTTTATGATTTTGGCCTTTTTGATTTGAGGATAAAAGTCCTTTTGTAAGGTCACTAGGGTATATTGTTCGAGGAGGATCTTTTGGCATGCCACATACCTGGGATTGGCAATCATCTCAGGTTGGATCATATATGGATCGGGTTAGATCTAGGTTGGATCAAAGAAAATCTCAAACTCTAAACTTGACTTATTTACTAAATAGGTGAAGAATTCAAATATGAACATGTTATAATTAATAAATAGATAATCAAACATGTTTAGCTTGTTTAATAAATGGGTCTAATCTAAAAAAACCACTAATCCTATCTTGAAATCTACTACAAAAACATAATCGCAAAAAGAAAAGAAAATAGAGTGTAAATTAACTAACAAATTAGGAATCAAGTCTCATGATATAGATCTGGAATCAAGAATTTATGATCATCTACTTGAAATCAAATCAAAAAATAAAGAATTTATGACCTTAGTGAATGGGTCTGTTATATTGTTCTTTCTATCTACTCATTCAAGGACAACATCTTGTCTCTAACGAGATAGAAGCGTCTGAGGATGTACTTGGATCTATAATGAGACCTAGGTTCCTTTGCCCCAGTGTTATCACGATAGAGTGACACTGGTCCTTCATTCTTAGGAATGACTCCTAAATCTATGATGAATTTCTTCATCCAGACAGCTTCTTTAATGGCTTCACTAGCAGCGATGTTCTCTGCCTCAATAATTGAGCCAGATACTATCTGCTGTTTGGAGCTCTTCCAACTCACTGCCCCATCATTTAAGGTAAATATATACCCTGATATTGACTTGCTCATCCACTTTTCAATGATCCTCCCTTGGATCAGCTTGAAATCCGATAGCTATGCCCAAAGCATAAGCTACATCAGGCCTGGTACATAGCATGGCATACATAATTAATCCTATAGCCAAAGCATAAGGGATTTCATTCATCTTCTTTCTTTTCTTTAATATCTTAGGATATATTTTCTTAGAGAGACGTATACCATGACTTGCAAGCAAGTAACCTCTCTTGCTAGCCTCCATATTAAACTTTTTAATATGAGATCTATGTACCGTAACTAGGATAAGCCTAACATCCTTTTAGATCTATCTCTATAGATCTTTATACCCAGTATATAGGATGCTTTATCCAAGTTTTTCATAGAAAATTTATTCGATAGCCAAGTCTTGACTGATTACATTATTGGGATATCATTCCCAATGAGCAGTATGTGATCGACATACAAAATTAAGAAGAGAACAGCACTCTCACTTATTTTCTTATACACACATGGTTCATCTTTATTTTTTAATAAAGTCAAACTCTTTGACTGTTATATCAAATCAGATGTTCTAGCTCCTCGAAGCCTGCTTTAATCTATAGATGGATCTCTTTAAGTTGCATACTTGATTTGCCCTCCCATTTGAGATAAATTCTTCTGGCTGAGTCATATAGACTTCTTCCTCTAGATTACCATAGAGGAATATAGTCTTGACATCCATCTGTCAGATCTCATAATCATAGTATACCGCTATAGCAAGCAAAATCCGGATGGACTTGAGCATAGCCATTGGTGAGAAGGTTTCATCATAGTCAATTCTTTAGCTTTGACTGAAATTCTTTGCCACCAACCAGTTTTGTAGGTTTTTACTTGGCCATCTCCTCCGATCTTCTTCTTGAAGATCCACTTGCATCCTATTGGGATCACACCCTTAGGTGCATCAACCAAGATCCATACTTGGTTGATATACATCGAGTCCATCTCAGATTTTATGGCTTTCAGCTATCTATCTGAGTCTCTACTCATGACAGCTTCCGAATAGATCAGTGGATCATCATCCTGAATGATGTTGATCATATTATCATCAAATCTTAGAGGTGCATGATGCACTCTATCTGACCTTCGGAGAGGTGTGTATTGTGGATATACCTCATCTTTAGGTATTTCTGATTGAGGATCTTCTTGTGGTCCAACCACTGGTATTTCTGGATCGATTTGTAAATCATAAACTTCAGTAAGTTCAATATTCCTCTCACTACCTTCTTCTTGGATGAGTTCATTTTTTAAGTGGCGTGCCTACTAACAAACACCTTTTGTTCAGTAGGGTGGTAGAAGTAGTATCCATTAGTTTTCTTCGGATACCCTGCAAACCTATACTTGTCTGATCTAGCACTAAGTTTATGTCTAAAAATATTTCTAACATAAGTAGGACAGCCCCAAATCTTAAGATGTTTAAGATTAGGCTTCCTTCCCTTGCATATCTCATATGGTGTGCTTGCAATAGACTTTGAAGGTACCCTGTTTAATGTGTATGTGGCAGTCTCTAGGACATATCCCAAAAAGATATTGAGAGATCAGTGAAGCACTTTATGGACTACACCATATCCATCAAAGTGCAAATCTTTCTTTCTGCTACACCATTTAACTGGGGTGTATAAGGAGGGGTCCATTTAGAAAGAATACCTTTACTTTTAAGATGATCAAGAAATTCACTAGATAAGTATTCTTCTCCTCGATTAGATCGAAGAACCTTGATACTTTTTTCAGTTTGTTTCTCAATCATACATTGATACTCCTTGAACTTATCAAAGGATTCAGATTTATGTTTTATAAGATACACATATCCGAACCTTGATAAATCATCTGTAAAGATAATAAAATAGGAGTATCCTCCTCTGGCCTGAGTTGTCATTGATCCACATATGTATCAGAGCTAACAACTCATTCATCCTCTCTCCATATTTAGAAAAATAGAGTCTTGGTCATCTTACCCATGAGACAAGATTCACAAGTTTCGAATGATTCATAATCATACGGGTCAAAGAATTTCTCTTTATATAACTTGTTTATCCTTGACTCACTAATATGACCAAGGCGGCAATGCCAGAGATATGTGACATTCACATCTTCTTTCTTTTTTTCATATTTCTTTCAATATAAAAAATATTTTTATTGAGTGCATGAATTAAAAGATTGTTATCAATATAACTACTGTCATAATATTCATTAGAAAAGAAAATGGAGCATCTATTTTTCATTAGCCTTATTTCATAACTTTGTTTTTACAATAAAGGTATAGAAATAATGTTTCTAATGATCTTTGACATGTAATAACAGCCTTTTAATTATAAAATTTTGTCCGAAGGCAAATCAAGCATATAGATTTTTACAGCCTCTACGCTAATGGACTCTCCACTTGCACCATAGAGCTTGAGGTCACTTCTTTTTAGACCTTTGATATTCTATAGTCGTTGTAATGAATTACAAATATGCGATCCATAGATGGTATCTAATACTCAAGTATCAGAGTCTGAGCTACTCAATAAAAAAAAAAATAGGTTTGTATCATATACACACCTTTTGGTGCTATAATTGCATCTTGCTTTAAACTTGCAAGATTATTCTTGCAATTATACTCTCAATGTCCAAACTTGCCACAAAATAAATAGCTAATATCCATATGGATATCTTTTGCCTTCTCGTTATTACTGACCATCTCAATATCAGGAATATCCAGAACATCGGAGTTCTTCTTCGATACGAACCTTTTTTGCAAGTTCCTCAACCAATCTACAGAGTTGGATCGATCAACATATTTATATTTATAATGTTATGCAGTGAAAACAAAGAAGCCATATGTAGACTTAAATCTACATAAATAAAGAATAATAGTATAAGCAGACCACTCATGTTTGACATGCATAACTAGATGAGGACTTTTAAACTAGCTGTGTCTCCCACTATTTTATCAGATATCATAGCCCGCTCCTATGGTAAACAAAAAATCATAATCTGGTTTCTTAATAGGGTTGAGATCCTAATCCCTCAATAAAGTCTTGTGGATATCACAACAAATCTCAATGAGTTTAAAGGTGAAAAAAATCTATCTAATTACATCTCATGCAACTCTCAACATAACCTGCCTCTAAAAATACTCATAGCCTTGTGGATATCACAATAAACTATAGTATTTTTAGTTAAGTCAGATTCTTCATTTCTATATAGTCATATATGAAAAATACTGTCCTTGTGAATATCACAATAAAGCAATATATCCAAATATATTATAAAGTATATGATATGCACCAAGACAAACCCACATCAATCCTCATAGCTAGTTTTGTGGATATCACAACAAACATACTATGGTTTTTGATAGGATATTGACTAAGCATGAAGAAAAGCATATGTAGTGTTCTAAATACTGAGCTACCTTCATTCAAGATTCGAACTAATCCAATTGGCCAGAAAAGTATTAAGATTGGTGGGGATCCCTCCATTGCTTTTCTTAAACACCAATAAAATTGGTCAGACCAGCAACGAAACTAATTAAAAAACCACCGCACTTGAAACACTCCTTAAACACCAATTGATTAATCGATTCAAGAAATAGGTCAACTACTAATTCATAATACTACGACTTAATATAATTTTTATGAGTACTTTAATGGTCTCAAGCACATCCTAAATCAATCACAATGATGCACTATTATAGTTATATCTTAATAATCATAACAACTAATCATAGCATCTATTCATATCTCTAAGATATGAAATCATAATCATTCAATATGATTATAACTAAGCATCTCAAGCATATCATATATGCATGAAGTTCTAATAACATGCGTGAATACAAAATATTTATGCTTGAGATGCTTAGTTATAATCATATTGAATGATTATGATTTCATATCTTAGAGATATGAATAGATGCTATGATTAGTTGTTATGATTATTAAGATATAACTATAATAGTGCATCATTGTGATTGATTTAGGATGTGCTTGAGACCATTAAAGTACTCATAAAAATTATATTAAGTCGTAGTATTATGAATCAGTAGTTGACCTATTTCTTGAATACAATAACATCTCTACACGCCATAAGAGTACCCTATTGAATAGGAAGAGAGGATCTCTGAACCCTACTTGCTCTTATGATCAGACGACTTGGTGATGAACCCAATTAGAGTACTAAGCTACTATAAAAGATTTTATACATACATCATATATTTTATATTTAAAAATATATTTTTAAGACATGTGAGGGTTTGGATGTTCAATCGGGTTCAACCTTTGATCCGACTTGAACCAAACCAAAAATTTATGTTTGATCACAATCAAAACAATATTCTAATCTTGGATTATATAGATCAAGGTAGGCTCTGATACCACTGATGGGTTCTGATGGTGTAGCAAAAGGATTAGATATTTAAAATTTTTATTCAAAACATCCGATACACCGAAAACCCCAATGCCCAGAAACCTTGACTATATCAATCAAAGTATAATAAAATAAATTTGGATCAGAAGAATACCTGTAACACTAATCCAATTTTCATGAGGCATCTAAGTGTCCACCCTCCAATGGTGATCCACACAAAAACTGAACCTAGGACAACGCTCCTTCACCTTGCTTCAAGAGTTTTAGCCCGTAGAACTCAACCAGCCACTAATTGATCAGATCTTTCACCAAACCTGAGTCTGAACTTTCTAAACCATCCATTGGACTTGATCATCTTTTTTAAGACCGCTTAAACCCTTAGAGCTATTAGGATTAGGCTTGTCTTAAAAGAACAAGCCTTGTCCTAAAACCTAGAGTTGTAAGAGAGGGAGTGGATAGGGGATGTAAGAATTGAATGATCACCCTATCCGCCATCCCAAATTTATAGCACCAGATGGAGTGCTAACAGAGAAGGCACACCTCATCTAGAAAGGTTTATCAAGTCCTTGTATCACTTATCTGAAAGTCCTTAAACAGAAGGACTCATCAGGGGGTGATACGTCGATTCTTGCCTTCTCACACATGCATGCCCAGAACAAGATGCTTTTTGCATCACTTCACACATTAGATTAGCATAAAATTTTGCCAAATGAACCTTTATTCAAATAGGAAGGCCATCACCAAATGACACATTATTTAGATAAGAGTTCATATGTGAGAAGGATTCTTCATCGAAGAGACGTGCGAGCACCTTCTCCCTGTCGTGCGTGCGCACACCCAGAAAAGGGTGTGAAAAGCAACTTTTCTTAATCTGATAATTTTTTAAATTTTTACCACATGATCAACACTTAAAACTAATCCTTATCATAAAAATTATTAGATAAAAAGTTGCTTAAGACTCCCTAAACAGAAGGAGTCTTCACATCCCTTCATGCATCCAGAAAAACCTATCACACATGCAGCAATATTTCGAGTAATTTTTTTATGTATAATCTGATAGATTTTTCATACTTCAAAAGGTGTACTAGGTAGCTCATCATCTGGTATACTTGACATAAAAAATAGAGGTCCAAAACTAAAGGATTCTTAGTCTTTCTCTATGCCACAAATAAAGTGCGCATGCATTCTGCATATTAGCGCCAAGAGTCCTTCTTAAGTTGGACTCTTAGTTATTTGGAGTGTACACCGGATATGGTGCCTCTTTATAGCTACTTCTAGATGGCTTGACCTGACCCAAATGTCCATCAAATTAGACTAATAAATGAGTAAGACATGAGACCAAGTTAATCTTCAAAGGAGCAAGGGTTCCACACGTGCTAGCATACTTGCCGGAGCCCCGATTGAATCCAAAATTCCAATCAAGCTTTTTCAAAAGGGTCCTTGGCCAATTTTTATATGTGTGTGACCCATTGAGTTTCACATCTAGCTGATAGTAGGTCCAAATGCAAGTTGATCAAATATTATTAGATTTCAATCTAATCGATTTAGATCCAATCGAGCTAACCCGAGTTCAACAATTATAATCATTTCTAATTGATGATCGAATTAAACTCTTTAATTTGATCAAAAATTTATAAGTCAAGATTGACATCTAACAATGTATCATGACTATCCAAAATATATAGAATTTTGATGAAAATATCAAATATATCCTAAAGTGATAAGTTACCATGCAATTCAATCCTTCGATCATCCCTGCACCCTGAACATATTCATAAGTATGGAATCATGTCAAACTCAAACACATATTTATATCAATTCTCAATTAACCAATGATGACCTCAATAAAGAAGTATTAGAAACTTTTTCTAATCTCCTTTTTATTTTTGGTCAAAAGACTTTTTCTAAGTCATCTAGGATTGAGAATACATAGGATGCGATCTCTTCTTACTAGGAGTGATCGATTCCATGTTGACCTACCCCACATGTCTTAATGCCATGTCTGGATATGAATCAAAATATGAGTTCATGTGCACAAGATTCTATGGTGGTCTCAGGTCTAAGGATCACTTGCATAACTCCCACTTAGAGAACCATCTTTGACATGCAAGTAAGGCTTCCATAAGATGTTCTCTTTCATCGAGTCAATTCAGTGGATTCATTTTCCAAATGAGTACCCACATCCTTATATTAGTATCCCACATAAGTGGCTAGTGAGATTTGCCACCCTCTCTATCGAGCATACATAGGATGTGCTAGTCTATCCGGAATATTGATCCTCGACTCAATGCTCCTACGATCAGAAATGTTTAAGATTAGAGTTTTAGGGTTTTAGAATTTTAGATCTCACTAGCATGACCTATTCATATCTCCTAAAATTTTTGTCCTAATCTTTAGGGTTCATCATAATCTTAGACATAATAAGATGCAGCTAATATGATGAATCAATACCTCAAATAATAAATATCATTTTATAAGTTGAAAAATTATAAAGAAAAGTTTCATTGCAACACACTTGCGATTGGCTTATAGGGCACTCTTCTTTCACGAGATCAACTGTTAGATCCTGAAATTGAAAGAACCCTTAGAGCCAACAAACTCAGGAACATGGACCAAAACCAGGAGACTGATCCTCCTAGACATTTAAGAGAGTACTTTACTCCTTCCACATATACCTATTCTCCTTGCATCCTAGTGCCTCTAGTTGAGGCAGTTCAATATGAAATCAAGCCAAGTGTCATCCAAATACTCCTATCATTTTATGGACTTACTAAAGAGGACCCATACAGACATCTAGATGAATTCTTGAAAATTTGTTCAACAATTAGAATTCAAAATTTCTCTGACAATGCTCTTAGGTTGAAATTATTTTCTTTCTCACTGAAGGATAAAGCCAAATATTGACTAAAATAGTTGGATACAATTATAATTTCAACCTGAGATCAACTGTAGAGAGAATTTCTTAAAAAATACTTTCCAATTGAAAAAACTAATCCAATTAGAAAGGCCATAACTAGTTTTTTCTAGTTGGATGAAAAGATGTTTCATGAGACTTGGGAGAGATTAAAGAAACTGATTAGAAAATACCCCCACTATGCTGTATCCAAAGACAATTGGTCTAGTGCTTCTATGATGGCTTGTTAGAGAAGCACCGACAAATGGTTGACGCATCTTGTGGTGGAACCTTCATGCTGAAAAATGAGCATGAAGCCTGGTAGCTGTTTGAAATCCTAAGTGGAAAACTCATTGCACCATATGTCTACTGTCAGAAGAGACCCTCCCATGTCTGTGAAGGAACTAGATCTAGGGTTTCAAGGTTAGATCTTGAAATTTTTTCAAGATCAGACAGCGGAAGACTAAAATAAATCAAAATTTATCTTATAAAAATAGAGAATTTCTAGATCTAAGATCCTATTATATGATTATTACATTGCATTAAATCAAAAATTAAAATATAAAAAGCAAGAACTACATGTTGATCATATCAACATGTTTCTATACTACATCTAATGTATGTAAAATATAATAGATTAGATTTATTACCTTGTAAGTTAGACGTTCTAACTTTACTAATCTGAACTTGAGGATGATATTGCAAGCTGCATACGCATTCAGCCTCTAGGAGTCGTCCACACGAGCCCATGAATCACGATCAGAAGTTTTGGTCCAGGAAATCAGCACAGTATGCTAGTACTGAGCTGATCCTTCTTCGATGGTCGATCAGATGCCTCCTTCTTCTTGATTTAGATTCTTCCAAAGATGAGAAGTAGGAGAAGGAGTTTTAGATGAGACACTCTTAAAAAACTTACAGATGGAGGAAGGAAAGAGATGAACCCAGCAACTCTAGAAGAAGACCCTCTTCTTCTTCTCTTTGCTCTAACCCAGATACCTAGATTTGTGTCTATTAGATCTCCATGCCTCAAGACTCTTTCTCTTTGATTTTTGGATGCCCCAAAGGCCTCTCAATGCTCTGTGCTCCACAAAAATTTTATGAAGAAATTCATTTTAAATAGAGAGATATGAAGAGTCCTTGTCTAGGTCAAATACCTAGTCAAGGATTATCCAAACAAGGCAAGACAAGAGGCGCCCAACTCTTGGGCGTGCCCTCCTTCTTTTTCTGCCGTGGACCACCAGCAAAGGGCACATATTATATGCTATAAAAGTCACAAAAATTTCAAAAAAAATATGGATAAAATCAGCACCATAAGAAAAGAGTTTTGGTTTCCTAAAATTCAATCTCATAGAATTTGAAATCCAAACTAATTCCTACTTTGACTTGGCCCACAATTATATTCCATATAAGAGAGAAAGAGAGGAAAGTTTTGGACATGCGTGAAGACTTGGGAGAGAGGATTTTGTCACACAAAATAAGAGAGAGTGGGCGTAGGATAAGAGAGAGTGGGCGTGGGGGCTAAGGTGGCGCAAGGTAGAATCCTAGTCTTACTAGGATTCAATCTATGACTTGTTCAAATTTGGTTTCTCAAACCAAATCAAATCAAAACCAAATCAATCCAATTAAAATAAATCTTAATCTAATTAAAAATTTAATTTAATCAGATTAAATTAAATTTAAATTTGATCTAATTTTTTAATCAAATTAGAAATTAGGTTGACCTAAGTCCTATTTGAACTAGGACTAGTTTTTCCTTGCACTTGGCTTATCCAATAAACCAATTGAACTTGATCCAATCAAGCTCAAACCAAATCTAATTAAATTATATTCAATTAGACTTAATCTCAGCCCATTGGTTTAATCAAATTAAGCCAATTAGCAATCCAATTGCTAATCGATCCTCTTGCAATACTTGCACTAGGTTATATAAAAATCGTATTGATCGTTTAACACTAGAACGATTCTTAATCGTTGATCAACCATCCGATCAGATAGTGAACTCTAATGTGTGTGACCTCATAGGTCCAAACCTAAGCCGGTAGCATAGGAATAAATTTTTGTACCAATCGAAGTAACCATCTAGCAATGGTACCCGACGGTTGGATAGATCGAATGTGTAGAACAACATCCTTAGAACCCATGCGGATATAGTTTCTATATAATTCATCCTCTTGACCAAAATATTCATAGGATATCTCAGAGTTCAACTATCAACTTTGATCAGGTTGTACACATTGTATTTCAAAATATCAAATCCATTTGATGGATTACCCTGGCCAAGGTTTTGCTAAATTGAAATACAGCGACTCATTCTTCTCCAACTCTTGGAGTGGTCAATCCCATCTCGATCACTCTCTGACTTCGCAAGTACTTGACAAGTCTTCCGTCACTAAATTAGAAATTCAGTTAGTCCAGTACCAAAGCATAGTGAGTTGCTTGCAAGTCACTGAGGTGATCTCATGTCTAAGGGATACTTATACCTATATCTCATCAGAGACATTATCGACAGTAGAATGCTCTGGAGTTGGTCACGTTCAATGACGATGCACCCTTATATCTCACCTATATGCTATACCAGTGTCTCCACACTTCTTAGTTAAGAGGACAACCAACCCATATGGCCTACAGCGACCTATGCTCGATAGAAGCTGTCATCCTTATTAACAGTCCATCATTTGGTCATGAATAGTTTTAAGGACTAATCGATAAATCCTCTCTTTATCGAACCTAAATAGTCCTAAAGACTTCATCACAACAACGAAGTTCATTAGAAGATGAAAACTTATGATAAAAATACTAAAAATATATTTTATTTATTAACAAATCAATTACAATACTTGGTTGCTCAACCATCAATAGGCTGACGATTGGCATTTGAGACATATTTTTCAACAACTCCCACTTGTCCTAAAGCTACTCGACACAGTATCTAATACCCATCTTCGACTTGTGATTGTCGAACTCCTTTATCGCCAGGGCTTTAGTGAAGGGGTCGGCCAGGTTTTTCTTTCCATCGATCTTCTGAAGGTCGATGTCACCTCGATCCATAATCTCCTGGACCAGGTGAAAGCGGTGCAAAATGTGCTTCGTCCGCTAGTGTGCTTTAAGTTCCTTCGCCTGAGCTATAGCACCAGTGCTATCACAGTAGAGCAGGACCGGACCATCGAGGGAGGGTGCTACTCCGAGCTCGATGATGAATTTTCTCAGTCATACAGCTTCCTTCGCGGCATCGATGCTGCGATGTACTCTGTCTCACAAACTGAATCTGCCACAGTATGCTGCTTGAAACTCTTCCAGCAAATGGCTCCACCATTTAGAATAAAGATATAACCTGACACGCTTCTGCTGTCATCATGGTTAGATTGAAAGCTAGAGTCTGTGAACCCCACAAGTTTCAGATCTGACTCGCCATAAACCAACCATTGGTCCTTAGTATTTCTAAATACTTAAGGATGGCTTTAACCACTTTTCAGTAGTTTTCTCCAAGATCAGATTAGTATCTACTCACTACTCCTAGTGAGTATGCCACATCTGGCCTTGTACATGTCTTAACGTACATGATAGATTCCACAGTCAAAGTATGTGAGACTCTACTCATACGCTCTATCTCTTCAGGAGTTATCGGACAATTTTTCTTAGAGAAAGAAATTCCATGGCCTATCGATAGATAGTCCTTCTTGAAATTCTCCATGCTGAACCTCTTCAGCACAGTGTTCATATACATGGACTGGGATAACCCAAGCATCTTTTTAGATCTATCCCTATAGATCTTCATCCCTAGGATGTAGGATGCTTCATCCAAATCCTTCATGGAGAACTATGATGACAACCAAACTTTTATTCCCTATAGTGCGGGGATGTCATTCCCGATTAAGAGAATGTCATCTACTTACAAGACAAGGAATACTACAACTGGACCATTTGCCCATTTATAGATGTAGGGCTCTTCTCCGTTCTTAGCGAAGCCATATATTTTGATCATCTTATCAAAATGCATGTTCCAACTCCGAGAAGCTTGCTTCAATCCATAAATGGATCTCTGAAGCTTGCATATCTTGGACTCATCTATGGATGTAAACCCCTCAAGTTGTATCATATACATCTCTTCGATCAGCTCTCCATTCAGAAAAGCTGTCTTTACATCCATCTGCCAGATCTCATAACCCAGATGGGCAGCTATTGCAAGCATTATTTGAATAGATTTGAGCATTACCACAGGAGAGAACGTCTTGTTATAGTCAATACCATAATGTTGATGATACCCCTTGGCAACCAAACGGCTTTATAGGTCTTCACCTTTCCGTCTGCACCCCTCTTCCTTTTGAAGATCCATTTACACCCAATGGGTTTAACCCCTTTGGGTGGGTCAACCAATGTCCATACATCATTGACCTTCATAGACTCCATTTCAGATTTCATATTTTCAAGCTATTTCTCAAAATTAGATCTCTGCATTGCATCTATATAGGTGATCGGATCTTCATCGTTCTCATCGAGTTCAATGGGATTACCGTCCCAGACCAAGAAACCTAGTATCTGTCCGACTGATGCGGTACTCTATCAGATCGTCTTAATGGTGTAGGTACATTGGGCTCTGGATCTGATCTAATCAAATCTGACTCAGGTTCAACTATTGGTGTCGGTTCTTCTACCTATTAAACTTCATCAAGTTCAATCTTAGAGGCAACGGTTCCTTCACTAAGAAACTCTTTTTCTAAAAAGGTTGCCTTAAGACTGACGAACACCTTTTGTTCATCAGGATAGTAGAAAAAATATCCTTTGGTCTCTTTGGGGTATCCTATGAATGTGCAATTTGTCAGACCTAGTATTGCCCAGCTATGCAACCCAAGAGGAGGGGGTAAATTAGGTTTTTAAAAATTTAAAAATTAACTTACACCTATGAGGATTATTTAACAATGAGCAGGATAAATATGGAGAGTGAAATTTATGCAAGGTGTAGAAGTTGGATGCAAGAATGCAAGAAGATAAGAAAATTTAAAAGGAGAGCAAGTAAGCACAACACAAACAAAAAGATTTATAATGGTTTGAGGCCAACCTTGCACCTACGTCCACTCCCCAAGCTCCTACTTGAGAATTCAAATTCATTAAACCGTATTCAACCCGAATACAATGTCGGAACCTCTGACTCTAGCTATTCCAAGCTAGAACATTTATTTTTTGGGTACAACCCAACCCAATACAATCCGATTCAAGATTCGGATAACCTTTTCACATTTTGGAACCCTTCCAAAATAAAATAACAACTCAAATAGAGTATAGAAGTTAATTACACAGAAATACAGATGTAGCTTTTTTAATGAGCAAATAAAGCTTTAAATACACTTTACATAATAAGAACGAAGCTATTCTGATTTTTCTTAAGATGGTTGAAGACTTGAATGAGCTCTTGAGGGGTTGGTGAACTTGAAATAAAAGCTTCTTGAACTTTTAAGAAGGCTCTTGCTTAGGGTTGAAATGAATACTTGAAGAACCTTTTCAAAATCTTGTTGATTTCCTCCTTTAAGTGCCTTTTATAACTTCAAATAATGGTGGAGAGAAATCTGAGATGAAATACAGCTGTTGGAGCATATTAAATGGGCATTAAATGCAGCCAAAATGAGTTGAAAACTAGCCGTTGTGAAATTTTCCCGTCACAGGGGTCAACTCATAGGGTCGACTCACGCTCATGAGTCGACTTATGGGGTCGACTTCTGTGGCACAGAATAGAAAATAACTGTTCTGTAATTTTGACCTACACAGCAGCAGAGGTCGACTCATAGAGTCGACTCATGCTCAGGGGTCGACTCACAGAGTGTGCCAGTCAAAGAATTCAGCATATCGTTCAGCCTCTTTTGCCATGAGTCGACTCATGGGGTCGACTCAAATATATAAACATGATTTTTTTTCAAAATACATATTCAAAAATATTAAAATTACCTCCAATAGATTATAAATCTTGTGTTCTTGCTCTTGAGGCTTCTGAATCAGAACTTGATAAAATTATGATTTTGCTCCTGAAATACAATAAATCTTTTTCCCAGCCAAAATCATTAGTAACCCCCTCAAATGCTTTGTAATCATCAAAATCAATTTAAGGAGCAACAATCTCCCCCTTTTTGATGATGACAAAATACTTGAGCAAAAACATATATAAAGCATTGAACATGAATTTTAAATTTATGAAGATGCATCACTTTAATATCATAGCCAAGTATTTGAACGAAATGCATCATAAGCAGTTTGAAGATCAATTTGAAATTTGCTTATAAGTTCATTTGCTTTGAAAATTAGATAAAAAAGGAGCTGACGATTTTGGTTCTTTGACACATTTGCTTAACAATTTTGTTTATTACTAATTTCTTTATTACTTATTGCTCATTTCTTTATTGCTTATTGCTCAAATTGGATTTTGATTCTCTACTCCTCCTTTTTGACGGCATCAATTAAGATTCTCTACTCCTCCTTTTAAGAGATCTTGAAAAGATAAATTTTCTTTACTCTCCCTTTTTGATAGCATCAATTAAGATCTTAAGGGATTTTAAAGATAGAGAAAAGAAAAGAAAGATGACAAAAAGGACATATTTTCTTTACTCTCCCTTTTTAATATCATATTTTACTTCTTTAATCCCCTTCTTTGATTGCTTATTTCTCTACTCCCCCTCAACATAGCAAACATAAAGGATATATCAACTTGCTCATCTAGAAGATATTACAATTTATAGTATTTTTCAGTACTAATATGAGTTATTTTTCATATCTCATAATTAAAATAATTCAATTTGATCACATTCATAGACATTCATTGAAAGTCAAAGCACGTGCGCACGCGCGCGCGCGTGCACACACACACACACACACACATATATATATATATTTAAAAGTGACTGAATACAAAAGGTGTCCCAATACACATAAGTCAACTCAAAATACAAAAGTCATGGATAGAAACTATCCAAGAGTTAATTAGCCAACAAATACAAGGCCCATAAGATAGATCATAGACATAAAAGACTAACTAATCTAGATCTAATAGAGGTCATGGCTAGAGGGATCAGAGTCTGAAGAATTAGAGATAGGGTGAGGAGATGTAGGATCAAATCCACGAGTATGACCTCGACCACGCCTGCCTCGATCATGGGTAGAGGTACCAGCATGAGTAGAGGGGTGAGAGGATCCTGGAGCCTGAGAAGCTATGGACTATGCAATAAGAGAAAGTCTGATGGTGTCCAAAAGATCCAAGGCTCTCGATATAGACTGTTTTAGGGCACTGAACTGAGTAGAAGCACTCTCACTGGAGCCCCTGATCTCTCTCCTCAAGAAGTCAAAGCCACTCTCTAAAACTTATCGAAGTCTAGCCGCCTCTGCTGATAGGTCTGAGACCTCTGTGATATCCTCATACGGCTGGAGATGGGCTAAAGCTAATACTTGCCCCTGTAAGTCTAATACTCTACCTGTCAATCTCAAAATACATCCCTCAAGCTGCTCAATACATACCGACAGATTAGTAAGCATCTGGAAAATAGTAGAAATGTGAGGGATCAGGGTCTGGTCTGAGTCACCCTGGGATGTCGATGTCTGAGCAAAGACTGAAGTGGCAAACTGTTGAGATAGAATGGAGGCAACACGCTGGGACATCATCTCAATTTGATCACCTGCTAGTCTGAACTCTGAAGGATGTGCCCTACTCTCTGACTATGGAACTGAAGTATGCCTCCTCACAGACTCTGAAGGTCCAGCCTCGTGATCAGATATGAACTGAATATCTGAGGATGCTCTGTGATCACAAAGAGGTGAAGATGGTCCCTTCTCCTCTGCTCTATCTTCCGCTCTCTCCACAACACCCTTTGTCCAACTGCCATCAGTCTTAAAGAAACCCATGTGATGCAGTGTGTGGCAGTTGACGGTGTCGGAATGAGATAGTCTAGCAACTGCCTCCACCTCAAAATTGATTCTGAATCTCCTAAAAACTAAGATGAGTGCCATACCAAAAGGCAAGTGAGCCTTGGACCTGTTCAGGGTTTCCCTCATGGCCTCAAACATCAATGCTAGAAGGTTCAGGGGGGTTTGGATGATCACATGGTACATAATGCAAATATCCCTACCAGATAGAAGGTCGTGTCTACTAATCCTAGGGACAAACAATTTGGTTACCAAGTGATGTAACAGCCTCATCTCAACAGAAAGAATTTTTGCTTCCACTTTATTTAGACTTCCAATATAGGTTCTTCCTAAGATAATATTAATTCCTTCTTCTTTAATAGAGAGCTCTAAATTGGTATAGCCTTCACAAGGCAAATGTAGTATCTGTCCCAAATGTACTGGATCAAGAATAACATCGATACCTTTTACTGTAAATTTCACTGTTCCATTGATATAGCTCAAATTTAAATAAAATTCCTAACTAGATCGACATAAGTATTTTCCTTTAAAGAGCAGTAAAATTTTCATCCTTGATACTTAATCTTTGATCCAATAGTGAACCCTTCTTTTTTTAAAAAAATTGAAATCAATATTTTTTTCGGGTTTCACTTTTCGGTTGAGAGAGGTACCTTGCTTGGGCTGATTAGGGACTGAGTGGAAGCTGAAGCAGGACCTGGAGCAGGGATTGCAGCAGGAAAAGGCTCGGTTGTTAATCTGTTTCTGCGCACACTCTCTTCCAACCTGCGAACAGATTTTCTCCTCTGTAGTAGCTTTGTTTTGGGAGCCATTAGGTCAAGAGAGACTTGAAAGGAGCTTAGGAGACTAAATGTGAGGTAGAGAGGAAAGAATTTTGGAAGAAAAAAGGCAAGGATTTGAGGAGTTAAATCATTGGTTTGGAGAAGAGGGGATGATTCTAGGGCAAGCTCGAACCGCCCCAAATGAGGAAGGGAGAGGAGAGGAAGTTGGTTCTTAACAGGTGATTTGAGGAGTGAAAATCAGTGGGAGGAGATATTCGAGAGAAATTTTGGTTTAAGGGAGAAGAGATGGAGAGCTTTTGGTTCGGTGGGAGGAAGAAGGCGAAGGGCTGAGTCAGCTCAAGGAAAAATTTTCAATAAGAAGAGAGTGCCTGAAGGGTTTTGATAAAATTACAAGTTTATCCTAGGGTCGACCCTGGGGGTCGACTCATGGCACAGAAAAATTCAAAAGAATGATGGGACAATTTTGAAAAAATTTAAAACTCTGAGAGAAGGATGTTTACCCAAATATTGATCATGTGAATAATAGTTTTAAGCTTTTGAGCTCTTAAGAAAAATAAGAATTGATCTCAATAGATTTGGTTTAATGAATTTTTGGCATTAAGAATTTGGAATCAGAGAGATACTTAAGCTGATGGATCAAAGATTCCTAATTCTCTCCTAATTTCACAAAATCTATCTTCACTTAAGGTCTTGGTAAAGATGTCAGCCAATTATTTTTCAGTACAAATATAATAAAAAATTATATCTTTATTTTGGACATATTCTCTTATAAAATGATGCCTAATTTCAATATGTTTTGATTTAGAATGCTGAATTGAATTTTTAGTTAGATTTATAGCACTAGTGTTATCACATCTTATGGGAGTTTCATTGAATTTGATGTCAAAGTCTTCAAGTTGTTGCTTAATCCACAAGATTTGAGCACAATAACTTCCGACTGCAATGTATTCGGCCTCGGCCGTAGATAGTGCTACCGAGTTTTGCTTCTTGCTAAACCAAGAGATTAAGTTAACTCCAAGAAATTGACAAGTTCTACTAGTATTTTTTTTTATCTAATCTACATCCAGCAAAATCGGCATCTGAATATCCTATCAAGTCAATTGATGAGTCCTTAGAATACCATAGTCCTAGAGTTGGTGTACCATTTAAATATTTAAGAATTCTTTTAACTACATTCAAGTGAGATTCTTTCGGATTTGATTGAAAGCGAGCACAAACACAAACACTAAACATAATATCTGGTCTACTATCTGTTAAATACAATAAAGAACCAATCATGTCTCTATAAAATTTTAAGTCTATATTTTTACCTCCTTCATCCTTGTCAAGCTTACAAGATGGGCTCATGGGTGTGTTAGATGTGTGCCCTAGATGCCAGATCGACTGACACATTCCTGTACGGATCTAAGGGCAAATTTATAATTTTGACTATAAATGAATAAAAGGATTATTCTTCTATCACATTGTGTACATTGTGTCTGTGATACATCATTTGAGTTAGTGGGAATATAAATTCATATTTTCAAGAGTTAAAAATTTAAGGTATGAATTTACATAACTAACTCATAAACAGCTCCTGACCATAGGATCATCATGAGGATGGTGATCGATCCAGAAGGTTGGTGTACGATCGCTTCCTTAGGGTAGATTTGTCTTGAGTCTACGGTTTGGAGACATCGGAGCGAGAGTATAGATATTCATTGAGAACGAGAGTACTGAGCGTGACCATATCAAGCAGTCATAAGGAAGTCTACCTTCTCGTCGATGACTAGCTCGATGCTGCAGTTGCGTGTCTAGTTCTTTGACCTGAGGTGCATCGACAGTTCACCTTGAGTGTGTTATAGTTTGACTACACCATAACTCAGTCTCCTAGCCATTTGGAATCCTGAGGTGTATGTTGGCTGTGGCATATTCATTGTAGGAACTAGGTCGCACCAAGATGGGATCTATCAACCTCGGTAGATGAGAGGAGTAGTCTTATGATAATTGAAAGATCGAGTCCTTAAGCCCATGGCCAGGCAGAGTAAAATAATGGAAAAGAATTTTCTATTAAGGTTTCACATGGGACTCTGATGGATCAATTAACTCATATGACTGATGTTGGGTTTGATGAGTTTACCTTAACCCTAATTCAGTCAGGACTCATGATAGAGAAACTCAATCACACAGGTAACTGCACCGAGAGGTTCATCTTCAGTTCTGATGGATTGCCACCACATACTGCTAGGTGTCACTGTTAGATTTTGGAAGCAATTAGAATGATATTGATGATCGATCATTCTAATTGTCTGAATCATAAGAGTTCTGGTCCATCGAAAGGAGTTTTGATGATGTCGATAATGAGATCATGACATATCTCATTACCATACAGAATTGAACCTAATTGGGTCATACAAATAAGGGTTAGGATCTGGATGTCATCAATTGGGCTAACTCAATTGATTTGGATTAGATCCAATTAGGTTCAAGGAAATCATGCTAGCACACGATTGAGCCTAACTTTCTCCTCGTGTAATCTTTTCTGTTATTACTGAGCCAAATATGATTTGACTCATCCAGAGAACCTTGAGAAGATTTCTCTCAGTCTAAATGAAGTTTCTCCTACTTAGAAAAGCTTGTCTTAATTTATGAGATGAATTTAAGACAACACCTACTAATTCCTAGCACCTGCCAATTTCATTTTATGACATCTGTCAAAAGTTGACATATGGGTCTTAAATTGAAGAGGACTCATTGGAGGATTTTTATGGAGTGTCCACATGCCAAAACCTAATTGAATTGGCTGCCATAATCAGATTATGGCATGAGCCCAATTGGATTAAAGTGGGCGCCCCAAATGGATAAGAACCAAAGAGTCCTGATAAACATGGACTCTTTGGCGCTACCTTGATTGAGCTTATCCAATGTTGGCGCCAACTTAGAAGAGAGGGTGGAGTTCTTATCTGATGTGATTAGATGACATCACTCCACTAATCAGAATTTTTTCAGAATTTATTGGAATTTTTTGTTTGGTTGAAGATGTGGCACTACGCAGCATACAGGGTCTATATAAACCCTACTGCGCCTAGGGTTTCGTGGAAGAAGTTGTTCTATGCATAAAACCCAATAGCTGCTACCCCCTCCCCTCTTCTCCACATTGTCTCTGCTCTCCTTCCTCCCCTCTTCACGTCCAAAGAGTTGGACGTCCATCTGGAAAAGATCCAAGGCGTGGTGATGCCAGGAACAGAAGGCTGTAGGACATCTTCGACAGGCTGCTGCTCCAACTTCAGAAGGAGTTCTGATGCACTTTCAAATCAGATAAAGATCTAATTTTTGGAGCATAGATTTATGAGGAGAAGATGTTCTAGATTCTATCTAAGTGGATATCGGTAGAGGCCAGGTACTTGTGTGGCTACATCAGAACCTCGGGCTGTGCAGAGATCATCTACAGGGTAATCAGATTACCCTTGAGGTACTTCTTCTTTCATCATAGTTTTAGATTTAATTTTAGATTTTAAATATCAAATAATAAAATTAGATCTAGAGAATTAGATCTGAAATATGTAGGATAAATTTTTTTAAAAATTATTCCGCTCCAGATTTGATGAAATCTGAAAGATCCTACGAGGAAAAGTGGTTTTCCCCCTTCAAGTGGTATTAGAGCCAGGTTGTTGGCTCTATTTCAGATCTAATTTAGATCTGATTTTAATTTTTATTTATCTAATATTAAAAAATTTTAGATGTCACATCAGATGTGATAGGATCTAAAATCAAAATATTTAAAATTAAATCTAGGAAGATCTAACATGCATAAGATGCATGACTAGACTAGGATTAGTTGAATCCATGAATGGTCTTAAGTTTTATATTTTAATGAGATTAAAATATAAATTAAATCTAATTTATTCTCTATTTTTTTGATATTATAAGTGTTATAATCAGATCAAAAAATAAAAAATAAAATTTTAATTTTTTCATAAAATTGATCTGTTGCATGCCTAGACTAGTTGTAGAATTGTTCTAGTAACTTGTCTAGAATAATTTTTATTTTGAATAGTTTAATTTAAATTTTATTTTTTAGATATTACATGTGATGTATCAGATCTGAAAGCATATTAATTAGATTGATTTTTGATACATGAGATGTATGCAAAGCATATATTAGTTAGATCTTAAATTGTAAATGTGATATGTTAATTTAGATCTAACTAGTTTTGTAGTTAAATTTATATTTCTGATTAAGGTGTTTCTCATGGCCGTCCGATCATAAGAACAAAATAAGGTTTTAAGACCCTCTCTTCTCATTCAATGGGGTGTTCATATGATGTGTAGGGGTGCTGTGCGTTCATCCTTAATCAGAAATCAAAACTTACTTTTCTGTAAAATCCTAGATCTTGAAACCCTAGGATTTATTTTACATGCTTTGTTTATGAACCCAAACTTAATTAATGAATTAATCTTATGAAATTAAGTTAGGTCTAAAATTGAGAATTTCAGATCTAAGACATTTTCATAAAATTGAGTTCGGGCTTGGGTAGCTCAATTAGGTTTAGCGGTTGATCAAACTGAATCAAGAGTTGGTTAGGTGGGATCATGAAAGCTAATAATTGACCAGCCTAATAGGATTAAGTCTGGGTCAAGGTCGAATCATATTTAGATGTGACTCGATTAAGTTAAGACCTAATTTGGCTCAGTGGTTAAAGCTTGGATTGTAGGCTAACCTAATTAGTTCTGGTTCGACAATTTGGTGTCTAAGGTAAGTTGGGCAGATGCGACCGACTGGTTTTTAATTAGGAGCTACTCGACTCGAATGCATTCTTATCGAGTTAATGACATATCCCTCCCATCGGTCTCACTTACCTGGCCATATGTGTCGACTCAGTTCTGATTAGAGGTGGCTAACAATTCGAGCTAACCTATGCCACTAGGTTAGTCATAATTGTTATGACTATGTCAAGTCAAGTTTAATGAGACTTAAATAAATCTCCCTAAGAAAATATTAAGTCTAGGTCTTCCACCATTGTGGATGTGCGGGCCCTTCCCGGGGTTGATTATTCTGAGCTGGTTACAGTGGCTCAGTTGCATCGGGAAGACGCAACCATGTCCATTAGGTATTGGATGCTACGAATTAGAGGATGGGTTGGGCTCAATATTTCAGATACGGTGAGGGACCCAATCAGGAATCTAGTTCGTGCAAATGGTGGGTTTGACTTAACTAAGAATTGGAGCAATATCTCGGACATGGTGAGCTTCATGAATTAGAGACCAAGTTTGGGTGCACTATGATTAGAGAATCATAGAACAAGAGTTGTCCACTCATCGATTGATCTATCACCAATAACTGTTAGGTGAGGTGGTGGCCAGTCGGTGAGACCGCACCACCCACTAAAAATCACTGATCACGGAGATTTTCATATCTCTACCAAGGGAGTGTAGGGATCTGAGAAAATAGTGGGAGCCTAATTTGTTTAAAAATGAAAACCCTAAACAAATTGATTGAGTCTGATTACAAAATCTAACTAGAAACTTTTGACTCTCTACAGGAAACATGTCTGCCTCAAACCCCCTGACCAAAATTCTAGATACCCATAGACTGACTGGATCCAATTTCAAGGACTGGTTGAGGAACTGCAGAATTGTTCTGGGTTCTGAAAAATTGACTCATGTCTTAGACCAGGACCCACCTGCCATACCACACGTCCGACTGCTAAACAGAGAGCGTCTCTAAAAAAGTAGATGGATGATGATAACAAAACAAGATACTACATGTTGGGTGCAATGTCTGATGACTTGCAGCGCCAACATGAGAATATTTTGACTACCTGCCAAATGTTGGCTACAAGAGTTGTTTGGTGAACAGAGTCGTGCGTCCAAGTATCAAGTCTGTCAAAGACTTTTTATGGCCAAGATGCGTGATGGGCAGTCAGTCCAAGATCATTGTTTGACAATGATCAAGGATCTTGAGGAGCTTGAGAAGCTCGATATCATCTTAGGCAAGGATTTTCAGATTGATGTGATCCTTCAGTCCTTGTCTGATGCATATGGTCAGTTCATCATGAATTTTCATATGCATAAGATGTAGTGTACCTTGGCCGAGTTAATGAATATGTTGGTTACGGCTGAGCTTTCTATGAAGGGTTCAAAAGGCTCAGTTCTTACTATGAAGTGGACTTCTTTCAAGAGAAAGTCTTTTGGAAAGAAAAAGAAGTCTGCGAAGAAGCAGAAAGTGGATGGCAAGAAGAAGAAGACAGAACCGAAGAAGAAGGCTGCTGATAAGGGAAAATATTTTCACTGCCAATCAGACGGCCATTGGAAGCAGAACTATCCTCAATACTTGGCCACCCTGAAGAACAAGAAGGATGATCCTTCTGGAGGTATGCTCATTTTAGAATCTAATCTTACGGTTTCTTCTGCATCCAGTTGGATACTTGACTCTGGTTCTAGTGCTCATTTGTGCACTTCTATGCAGGGTCTTGAGGAGAGCAGGAGGTTGAGGGATGGAGAGATGATCCTACGCATCGGGAACAGAGCAAGAGTTGCTGCTGTGGCCGTGGGAACCTACCCTCTGCGATTACCGTTAGGATTAGATTTAGTTTTAAGAGACTATTATTATGTGCCTGCAGCAAGCAGAAATTTGATTTCTATTTCATGTTTAATACAAGAAGGCTATGTGATTAGCTTTCATAAGGACCATTGTAATATTTTTTATGAAAATAATAAAGTTGCAGATGTTTTCTTTATTAACGATTTCTATCATCTACATATTGATGTATCTGTATTTAATATTGAGTAAAATGTGAATGCCATAGAAATTAAAAGGCCTAGAGATAATCTAAATGATAAGTATCTATGGCACCTAAGGCTAGGTCATATAGCGGAAGACAAGGTTAATAAATTGGAGAAATCCGGGCTATTGAGTCTATTGACTTTCGAGTCATATCCAGTTTGTGAATCATGCCTTCAAAGCAAAATAACCAAGCTTCCTTTTGTGGGACATGGGGAAAGGGCCACAGACCTACTTGCCCTAGTACATACGGATGTGTGCGGCCCATTTGATGTACTGGCTAGAGGCAACTACATCTACTTCATTATTTTTACCGATGATATATCTAGGTACGGGTATGTATTTCTAATGAAACACAAGTTTGAAGCCTTTGAAAGATTCAAAGAATTCAGACATGAGGTAGAAAAACAAACAGGAAAGCCCATTAAGATTCTTCGATCAGATCGAGGAGATGAATACCTTAGTCGGAAGTTCTTAGACTATGTTAAGGACAATGGCATAGTCTCTCAATGGACTCCACCTGGAATGCCTCAACTCAACGAAGTTTCAGAATGGAGAAATCGAATCCTATTAGATATGGTCCGTTCCATGATGAGCTTCATAGATCTCTCTAAATTTCTTTGGGGACATTGTCTCATGACAGTAATTTATGTATTGAATAGGGTTTCCTCTAAAACCATTCCTACCACACCATATGAGATATGGCATGGTAAGAAGTCAAGTCTGAATCATCTCAGAATTTGGGATTGTCCAGCTCATGTCAAGAGACAGCAGGTGGACAAGTTAGAGTTCAGATCTTTTAGAGCTCAATTCATATGATATCCTAAAGAGTCATTAGGATACTATTTCTATATTTCGGAAGATCATAATGTGATTGTGAGTCGAAATGCTATTTTTTTTGAAAAATAGTTTATTCAAGATGGTGGCATCGGAAGAATACTTAAGCTCAAGGAGAATATCTCCCAAGAGCAACGAGCTCAAGAACCTGAGGAACCTAATCAATCAGAACCAGTCCCAATACAACCTCTTCCACCTCGTAGATCGACTAGGGTTTTCCGTCCTCCTGAAAGATACTTAGGTACCATACAAGAGGAAGTAGAGGAAATATTCCTCATGGGAAATGGGGCTCATAGTGATGACCCCAAGACCTATGATGAGGCGATATTAGATATCGACTCTGAGAAATGGTTAGAAGCAATGAGATCAAAAATTGACTTGATACACTCAAATCAAGTCTGGACTTTGGTAGATCCACCTGAAGGTATTGTACCTATTGGGTGTAAATGGATCTTCAAGAGAAAGATAGGTGCAGATGGAAATGTGGAGACATTCAAGGCTAGGCTCGTAGCGAAAGGTTATAGTCAGCGCGAAGGCATTGACTATCAGGATACCTTCTCGCCCGTAGCCATGCTAAAATCCATCCGCATATTGCTTGCTGTTGCAGTCTATTTTGATTATGAAATATGACAGATGGACGTGAAAACGGCGTTCTTAAATGGATATCTTGAGAAAAATATTTATATGGAACAGCTGCTTGGTTTCACATCCAGTGATGATGATCACAGGATCTGCAAGCTGCAAAGGTCCATTTATGGACTTAAGCAAGTATCTCGGAGTTGGAATACTCGTTTCAATGATATCATCAAAATATTTGGTTTCATCAAGAATGAGGAGGAACCATGTGTGTTCAAAAAGGTCAATGGGAGCACAGTTGTCTTCCTCGTACTGTATGTAGATGACATCCTCCTAATTGGGAATGACATTCTCATATTGTCCTCAGTCAAAGTATGGTTGTCTAAGAAGTTCTCTATGAAAGATCTAGGTGAGGCATCCTTTATACTGAGTATTAAGGTCTATAGAGATAGACCAAATAGGATGCTCGAACTTTCACAGAAGATGTACATAGAAGAGGTGCTAAAGAGGTTTAGCATGGAAAACTCCAAAAGAGATTTATTACCTTTTAGACATGGCATTCATCTCTCCAAGAAGATGTGTCCTAGCACACCTGAGGAGATTGAACGCACGAGCAAGATCCCTTATGCTTCGGCAATAGGGAGCCTTATGTATGCCATGCTATGTACACGACTTGATATAGCCCATGCTGTGAGTGTCACAAGCAGATATCAGTCAAATCCAGATGAAGAGCACTGGACTTCTGTGAAATGTATCCTTAAGTACTTGAGAAGGACTAAGGATATGTTTCTAGTCTTTGGGAATGGAAAACTCCAGATTCAGGGATATACAGACTCAGACTTTATATCTGATATAGATGATCGAAAGTCGACATCTGGGAGTCTATTCATTTGCAATGGTGGTGCAGTTAGCTTAAAGAGTTCCAAGCAGATAGTGATTGCTGATTCCACCATGGAGGCAAAGTATATTGCTGCATCGAAAGCTGTGAAGGAGGCATTCTGGTACAAGAAGTTTGCCGCAGAGCTTGGAGTGATGTCATCGGATGCCATACCTCTTTATTGCGACAATAATGGTGCCATAGCCCAGCTAGCTAAAAGCCAAGGTCTCACCAGAAGTCCAAGCACATCGAGCGGCGATTCCATTTGATACGTGATTACCTCGAAAAGGGTTATGTCGAGGTCAAGAGAGTCAACTCCACAGATAATGTGGCAGACCCGCTAACTAAGCCATTGGGCCAACAGAAGATCGAAGCCCACCTTGAGAAGATGGGACTTAGATATGTAGCCAATTGGCATTAGGTCAAGTGAGAGTTTGTTAGATGTGTGCCCTAGATGCCAGATCGACTGACACATTCCTATACAGATCTAAGGACAAATTTATAATTTTGACTATAAATGAATAAAATGGTTATTCTTCTATCATATTATGTACATTGTGTCTGTGATACATCCTTTGAGTTAGTGGGAATATAAATTAAAATTTTCAAGAGTTGAAAATTTAAGGCATGAATTTACATAACTAACTCATAAACAGCTCCTGACCATAGGATCATCACAAGATGGTGATCGATCCAGAAGGTTGGTGTACGATCGCTTTCTTAGGATAGATGTATCTTGAGTCTACGGTGTGGAGACACCAGAGCGAGAGTACGGGTATTCGTTGAGAACGAGAGTACTGAGTGTGACCATATCAAGCAGTCATAAGGAAATCTACCTTCTCGTCGATGACTAGCTCGATGCTGCAGTTGTGTGTCTAGTTCTTTGACCTGAGGTGCATCGATAGTTCACCTTGAGTGTGTTATAGTTTGACTACACCATAACTCGATCTCCTAGCCATTCGAAACCTTGAGGTGTATGTTGGTTGTGGCATATTCATTGTAGGAACTAGGTCGCACCAAGATGGGATCTATCAACCTCGGTAGATGAGTGGAGTAGTCCTATGATAATTGAAAGATTGAGTCCTTAAGCCCATGGCCATGACAGAGTGAAATAATGAAAGAGCTTTCTATTAAGGTTTCACGTCGGACTCTGATCGATCAATTAACTCATATGACTGATGTTGGGTTTGACGAGTTCACCTTAACCCTAATTCAGTCGGGACTTATGATAGAGAAACTCAATCACACAGGTAACTGCATCGAGAGGTTTGTCTTCAGTTCTGATAGGTTTCCACCACATACTGCTAGGTGTCACTGGTAGATTTTGGAAGCAATTAGAATGATATTGATGATCGATCATTCTAATTGTCTAAATCAGAAGAGTTCTGGTCCATCGAAAGGAGTTTCGATGATGTCGATGATGAGATCACGACATATCTCATTACCATACGAAATTGAACCTAACTGGGTCACACAAACAAGGGTTAGGATCTGGATGTCATCAATTGGGCTAACTCAATTGATTTGGATTAGATCCATTTAGGTTCAAGAAAATCGTGCTAGCACACGATTGAGCCTAACTTTCTTCTCGTGTAATCTTTTCTGTCTCTACTGAGCCAAATATGATTTGACTCATCCAGAGAACCTTGGAAAGATTTTTCTCAGTCTAAATGAAGCTTGTCCTACTCAGAAAAGCTTGTCTTAATTCATGAGATGAATTTAAGACAACACCTGCTAATTCCTAGCACCTGCCAATTTCATTTTAGGACATCTGTCAAAAGTTGACATATGGGTCTTAAACTGAAGAGGGCTCATTGGAGGATTTTTGTGGAGTGTCCACATGCCAAAATCCAATTGAATTGGGTGTCATAATCGGATTATGGCATGAGCCCAATTGGATTAAAGTGGGCGCCCTAAATGGATAAGAACCAAAGAGTCCTGATAAACATGGCTCTTTGGTGCCACCTTGATTGAGCTTATCCAATGTTGGCGCCAACTTAGAAAAGAGGGTGGGGTTCTTATCTGATATGATCAGATGACATCACTTCACCAATCAAAATTTTTTTAAAATTTATTAGAATTTTCTGATTGGTTGAATGATGTGGTACTGCGCAGCATACAGGGTCTATATAAACCCTGTTGCACCTAGGGTTTCATAGAAGATGTTGTTCTATGCATAAAACCCAATAGTTGCTGCCCCCTCCCCTCTTCTCCATGTCCTCCCTGCTCTCCTTCTTCCCCTCTTCACATCCAAAGAGTTGGACGTCCATCTGGCAAAGATCCAAGACGTGGTGATGCCTGGAACAGAAGGCTGCAGGACATCTTCGACAGGCTGCTGCTTTAACTTCAGAAGAAGTTTTGAAGCACTTTTAAATCAGATAAAGATCTGATTTTTGGAGTGTAGATTCACGAAGAGAAGACATTCCAGATCCTGTCTGAGTGGATATCGGTAGAGGTCAGGCACTTGCGTGGCTACATCAGAACCTCGGACTGTGCAGAGATCATCTATAGGGTAATCAGATTACCCTTGAGGTACTTCTTCTTTCATCATAGTTTTAGATTTAATTTTATATTTTAAATATTAGATAATAAAATTAGATCTAGAGAATTAGATCTGAAATATGTAGGATAAATTTTTTTAAAAATTATTTCGCCTCAGATTTGATGAAATCTAAAAGATCCTATGAGGAAAAGCGATTTCCCCCCTTCAGGGTGTACCATTTGCTTTGGAGTTCTCCATTCCAAATATTTTGAGTAGTTCTCTTATGTACTTGCTTTGGGTGATGGAGATTCCTTTGTTTGTTTGATTTGGAGTCCGAGGAAGAATGTAAGTTCTCCCATCATGCTCATCTTGAACTCTCCCTGTATGAGCTTAGCAAAATCTTGACAAAGAGTTCATTAGTAGACCCAAAAATAATGTCATCAACATATATTTATATAACTAATATATCATTTTGATTTTTTTTAATGAAAAGGGTTGTGTCTACATTTCCTCTTGAAAAACTATTATTAAGTAGAAATTTGCTTAGCCTTTCATACCAAGCCCTAGGTGCTTGATTCAAACCATATAATGCTTTGTTTAATTTAAAAATATGATTAGGAAAAGTATGATTTTCAAAACTTGGAGGTTGTTCTACATAAACTTCTTCAGCAATATATCCATTTAGAAAAATACTTTTGACATCCATTTGGAATAACTTAAAATTCATAAAGCAAGGATATGTAAGTAGAAGTCTAATTGCTTTTAATCTAGCAACAGGTGCAAAAATCTCATCAAAATCGATTCCTTCTTCTTGATTATAACTTTTTGCAAATAATCTTGCTTTATTTCTTATCACATTTTCATGTTCATCTAATTTATTCCTATATACCCATTTTGTGCCAATTATTGAATAATTTTTAGGTCTTGAAACTAAAGTCCATACATTATTTCTTTCAAATTGATTAAGTTCTTCTTGCATTGCAATTATCCAATTATAATCTTTTTCAGCTTCATCTATGATTTTAGGTTCAAGATGAGAGACAAAAGAAAAATGATTGAATGCATCTCTAAGTGAAGAGCGAGTTCTTACACCATGTGTAGAATCATCAATGATTAGTTCCTTGGGGTGAGTGTGATCATACCTCCATTCTTTGAGTAGATCATTTGTACCTAGAGGTTGTTCTTGTTGTTCTTCACCTTCCTCATCCTGTTTGTCTTCATGTTCTTCATCATCTTGAAAGGTTGTCTTTTAGAGTGATCTCCTTCATTCCTTCTATAAGAGGATCTGCATTATCAATGCCTTCATTCTTCCTTGAAAGAAGATCGTTAGTTTCATCAAAAAAAATATGTATTGACTCCTCTTCTATTAAAATTCTTTTGTTGAAAACTCTAAAAGCTTTGCTAGAAGAGGAGTAATCAAGAAAAATCGCTTCATCGAATTTTGCATCAAATTTTCCTAGTCTTTCTTTACCATTGTTCAAAACAAAACATCGACAACCAAAAACATGAAAATATGCAATGTTTGGTTTTCTTTCTTTCCAAAGCTCATGAGGAGTTTTCTTTAAAATTAGTCTAATTAAAGTATGGTTTAATATGTAACATGCTGTGTTAATTATTTTCGCTCAAAAATATCTTAAAAGGTTGCTTTCACATAGCATGGTACGGGTCATTTCTTCAAGAGTTCTATTTTTTCTTTCTACTACTCCATTTTGTTGGGGTGTCCTAGGTGTTGAAAAGTTATGGTCAATACCTTTTTCATCACAAAACTTTTCAAAATTTTGATTTTCAAATTCGATTCTATGATCACTTCGAATATTTTGAATTCAAAAATTTTTTTCATTTGTGACTTTTCGATAAAATTTTGAGAAAACATGAAAAGTTTCATCCTTATGTGCTAAGAAGAAGACCCATGTAAAATGAGAGAAATCATCAATAATCACAAAATCATATCATTTTTCACCTAGACTAGTAGTTTAGTGGGTCCAAATAAATCAATGTGCAATAGTTCTAAAGACCTAGAAGTTGAAATAATATTTTTAAATTTGAATGAGACTCGTGTTTGTTTACCCATTTGGCATGCATCATAAATTCTATCCTTTTCAAAATTCAATTTGGATAAGTCGATAATCAATTTTTTTTAATAAGTTTTGAGAGTGAATGCATGCTAATATGTGCAAGCCTACGATGCTAAAACCAACTAGTCTCATTAATCTTGGCATTCAAGGCTACTAGGCATTGCATATTTGTTTTGAAAAGATCATTCAAATCTATCATATAAACATTACCATGTCTATGCTCAATAAATTTAATACCTTCATTAATAGGACTAGTTACAATGCAAACTGAAGATTCAAAAATGATTTTGTATCCTTTATCACAAAATTGACTGATGCTTAATAAATTATATTTTAAACTATCTACTAATAAAATATTTTTAATATATTTGGAGTGAGTGATACCAATGTTACCTATACTGATGATTTTTACTTTGCCATTGTCTCCAAAGGTGACCATCCCTCTATTTTTAGCATCAAGTGTGATGAATTGGGATTCATCACTAGTTATGTATCTTGAGCACCCGCTATGAAGATACCATCTCCAGTTTGCTCCTTAGGATGCAAGACACACTTATACATAAGAATTAAGTTTTGACTTTAGGTACTCAAGTTTTCTTGAGTCTTTTTTGGTTAGTCATAATGGTTCCTTTTGGAACCCATATTTTTTTTACATTGAAATTTTCAGATTTGTTAGAAAAACATGAATAGGATTTGTGTCCTATTCTACCATATTTAAAGAAGTTATATTTGAAAATTTGTTGTATGATGAGTTTACAAAGATATTTTTTAAAAATTTTTATTTCTTTAAAGGATTATATTCAAGATCGGCTTTATCATAAATGACCTTTTGATTGTCAAGTATCATGTGAAGTTTATTTAAACTTAAAGTGAACTTTTCAATCATTGGTTTTAACTTGGCAATCTCATTTTTTTAAGTTCAATTTTTTTTGAGATATGATTGATTTTTTATTTAAAATACTCTCATTTTCTTTTAGTAAAGATTGATTCTTTGATTTTAATTCTTTGTTCTTTACCCCTAGCTTCTTTAGTTCATCAATTAAATCATAAAATGCTTCATGAAGTTCTTCAAAGATAAAGTCAATAGGAGTTTCAGTATTTACCTCATTTTTATGTGCCATAATGCACAAGTTGGCTTGTTCATTTGAGTCTTCTTCTTTGAAACTTGACTTATTACTTCTGCTCCATGTAGCCATCATAGCCTTCTTCTTGTACTTCTTGGGACCTTTCTTCAGTTATGGACATTCAGACTTAAAGTGTCCCGATTTTTTGCATTCATAACAAATAAGGGGTTGCTCCTTATCCTTCTCTTTGCTATGTTCTCCTTTTGTAGGTGGCCTCTTCCTCATTCCTTATCTTCTTTTCTTCAAAAACTTCTTAAACTTTCTAATAATGAGGGTCATTTCTTCATCCTGCTCTTCATTTTCTGTATCATCAGATTTTTCATCAGGTTGAGTAGTGGATTTGAGGACGATTATCCTCTTCTTTTTGACATCTTCTTCTTGGTGTTTCATGCTTAGCTCGTGAGTCATCAGTGATCCTAGAAGCTCCTCCAAGGATAAGATATTCAGATCTTTGGCTTCTTGGATTGCGGTTACTTTGACCTCCTAAGTCCTTGGTAAAGACCTAAGAATCTTTCTTACGAGATCACTGTTAGAATAAGACTTATCAAGACTTTTTAGACCATTAATAATATCAGTAAAATGAGTAAATATCTCAGTTATTGATTCATCATGCTTCATTTTAAAAAATTTATATTTATGCACAAGCATGTTGATTTTTGATTCCTTCACTTGATTAGTTCCTTGATGAGTTACTTCTAATCT
Source organism: Elaeis guineensis (assembly GCF_000442705.2). NCBI lineage: Eukaryota > Viridiplantae > Streptophyta > Magnoliopsida > Arecales > Arecaceae > Elaeis > Elaeis guineensis. The sequence goes on from NC_026003.2 coordinate 58,714,072, forward strand.
ATCTCATATTTTCTTAGCTGACATACATGTTAAAATATGATTAAATTCATTAGCATCTAGAGCACAATACAAAACATTCATGGCTTTAGCATTTAGTTGAGCCATTTTTTTATCAACCTCATCCCATTCTTTTTTGGGTTTGGTTGATTCCACACTATCAATTATTTTAGTGGGTGTGTGTGGTCCATTTACTATGATACTCCACATATCATAGTCAAGTGCTTAAATAAAAATTTTTATCCGAGCTTTCCAATAGGTATAATTTGACCCATTGAAAAGTGGAGGTCGATTTGTGGACTGCCCCTCGACTAGTGAAGTGCCAACTTGAGTTGCCATAGATCTTTAGCTCTTTGATGGTTAAATCAAAGTAGGACTGGAGCATCGAGCTCTGATACTACTTGTTGCCCAGCTATGCAACCTATGAGGGAGGGGGATGAATTGGATTTTTAAAAATATAAAAATTAACTTACAACTATGAGGATTATTTAACAATGAGCAGGATAAATATGGAGAGTGAAATATGCAAGGTGTAGAAGTTAAATGCAAGAATGCAAGAAAATAAGGAAATTTAAAAGGAGAGCAAGTAAGCACAACACAAACAAAAAGATTTATAGTGGTTCGGTGCCAACCTTACACCTACGTCCACTCCCTAAGCTCCTACTTAGGAATTCAAATTCACTAAACCGTATTCAACTCGAATACAACATCAGAACCTCCGACTCTAGCTATTCCAAGCTAGAACACTTATTTCACAGGTACAACCAACCCAATACAATCTGATTTAAGGTTTGGATCAACCTTTCCACGTTTTGGAACCCTTCCAAAACAAAATATCAACTCAAAATAGAGTATAGCAGTTAATTACACAGAAATACAGATGTAGCTCCTTTAATGAGCAAATAAAGCTTTAAATACACTTTATACAATAAGAACGAAGCTCTTCTGATTTTTCTCAAGGTGGTTGAAGATTTGAATGAGGTTTTGAGGGGTTGGTGAACTTGAAATAAAAGCTTCTGGAACTTTTAAGAGGGCTCTTGCTTAGGGTTGAAATGAATGATTGAAAAATCTTTTCAAAACCTTGTTGATTTCCTCCTTTAAGTGCCTTTTATAACTTTAAATAATGGTGGAGAGAAATCTGGGCTGAAATATAGCTGTTGGAGCACATTAAATGGGCATTAAATACAGCCAAAATGAGCTGAAAACTAGCCATTGCAGAATTTTTTCGTCACAGGGGTCGACTCATAGGGTCGACTCATGCTCATGAGTCGACTCATGGGGTCGACTTCTGTGGCACAAAACAGAAAATGACTGTTCTATAATTTTGACCTACACAGCAGCAGAGGTCGACTCATAAGGTCGACTCATGCTCAGGGGTCGACTTATGGGGTCGACTCACAGAGTGTGCCAGTCAAAGAATTCAGCGTGCCGTTCAGCCCCTTTTGCTATGAGTCAACTCATGGGATCGACTCAAATATATAAATATGATTTTTTTTCAAAATACATATTTAAAAATATTAAAATTATCTCTAATAAATTACAAATCTTATGTTCTTGCTCTTGAGGCTTCCGAATCAGAATTTGATAAAATTACAATTTTACCCCTGAAATATAATAAATCTTTTTTCAAGCCAAAATCATTAGTAACCCCCTCAAATGCTTTGTAATCATCAAAATTAATTCAAGGAGTAACACCTAGGTCCAAGTTGACCATTTTACCAAGAAGATAGGACTCACAGGTTGGAAGTAATTCTTCGAGGATTTCCTCTTGAGTCAACCTGTTTATCCTGTTCTTGTCTATATGACCTAGCCTACAGTGCAGGGTGCTTGCTAGTGGAGTAGACTATGTTAACAGGTTATGATAATATATACACATCATTATTCAAATGTCCACAAAATCAGTCACACTGATTTACCTGGCTGACATGGGTCAGCTCGAATAGTCAAGTGATCTGATCAAAATATAATATCACCAAGAGGCCAGGTAAGTTCGATCAGTGGGAGGGTCTGCCAAAGCTTGCCTTAGACACCATCAGAAATGGCCAGGTAAGCGGGCTCCCAATTAAAAATCATCGGTCTGGTTTACCTTAGACACCAACTGGTTTAATTAGTTTTGATTAGATCAACCTAACAGTTCGTGCTAGACCACTTAGCCAAGAATCAAGTCCATTTGGTTCTCGTTAAGGACATGGACTTGACCAACTACAACTATTGTAATTGATCTAGAGAATCCTTGACCAATCTAAGACAATAATTCATTAGATTTAGTCAATTCTCTAATTAAGTCCATCTTTAACCTAACCTTAGGTCTAACCCAATTAATGGACCTAATTCCTACTAACCCATTAACCCAATGTGTTATGGTTTGTGTCTTAGGTTCTTCAATTCACAATCCTAGAACCTAATCAAACAACTTCTTAATTCTCAATTAAGCTTTGGGCTGAGGGTTGGGGTTCGGCTTTTCGAAAATGATTTTTATATTTGTAAAATATTTTTATAACATGGTTCTACCAATCAAGTTGTATATTTGATTCATAATCAAAATACAAGTGAAATAAGTATGAAACTACTTTAGATCTAATCTAAACTAGTTCATGTAATTGAAACAATTTTAACTTTAAACTGTACAAATTTTTCAGACAAATATCTGATTGTTCTTTGCGTGGAAATTATTAACAAAGATATTTTATTTTAAATTTAAATATTTTTTAAATCTAATAAATCATAAATTTAATCTAGATCACATCTAACAAATTTATGATTAAAGATAGATCTACACGAACTAGGACAACCTTTGCACTGTAAGGGGTAAACCTTACAGCAGGATAACCTACAGTTCGTGATTGATCTAAAAATTTTAATTTCAGATTTAATAATCAGATTATAAATTAGATCTAATCTAAGAAATAATCTAAGCATATATAAATAATCATGTAATAAACAACCTAGGCTCTGATACCAATTGAAGAAATTAGATTTAAGGTTTCAGGGTTAGATCTTGAAACTTTTTCAAGATCAGGTAGCGGAAGACTAAAATAAATCAAAATTTATCTTATAAAAATAGAGAATCCTTAGATCTAAGATCCTATTATATGTTTATTACATGGTATTAAATCAAAAATTAAAATATAAAAAATAAGAACTACATGTTGATCATATCAACATGTTGCTATACTACATCTAATGTATGTAAAATATAATAGATCAGATCTATTACTTTGCAAGTTAGATGTTCTAACTTTGCTGATCTGAGCTTGAGGATGATGTTGTGAGCCATACATGCATTCAACCTCTAGGAGTCATTCACACGAGCCCACGAATCACGATCAAAAGTCTTGGTCCAGGAAATCAGCACAGTATGCTAGTACTGCACTGATACTTCTTCGATGATCGATCAGATGCCTCCTTCTTCTTGATTTGGACTATTCCAAAGATAAGAAGTAGGAGAAGGAGTTTTAGATGAGACACTCTCAGAAAACTTACAGATGGAGGAAAGGAAGAGATGAACCCAGCAACTCTAGAAGAAGTCCCTCTTCTTCTTCTCTTTGCTCTAACCCAGACACCTAGTTTTGTGTCTATTAGATCTCCACGCCCTAATACTCTCTCCTTAATTTTTAAATGCCCCAAAGATCTCTCAATGCTCTATGTTCCACAAAAATTTCATGAAGAAATTTATTTTAAATAGAGAGATATGAAGAGTCCTTGTCTAGGTCAAATACCTAGTCAAGGATTATCCAAACAAGGCAAGACAAGGGGTGCCCAACTCTTGGGCATCCCCTCCTTCTTTTTCTACTATGGACCACTAGTAAAGGATGCATATTATGTGCTGTAAAAGCCATAAAAATCTCAAAAAAAATCTAGATAAAATCAGTGCCATAAGAAAAGAGTTTTGGTTTCTTAAAACTCTATCTCATAGAATTTGAAATCCAAACTAATTCCTACTTTGACATGGTCCACAACTATATTTCGTGTAAGAGAGAAAGAGAGAAAAGTTTTGGGCATGCATGAAGACCTGGGAGAGAGGGTTTTATCGCACAAAATAAGAGAGAGTGGGCGTAGGGGCTAAGGTGGCGCAAGGTGGAATCCTAGTCTTACTAGGATTCAATCTATGATTGTTCAAATTTGGTTTCTCAAACCAAATCAAACTAAAATCAAATCAATCCAATTAAAATAGGTCTTAATCTAATTAAAAATCTAATTTAATCAGATTAAATTAGATTTAAATTAGATTTAATTTTTTAATCAAATTAAAAATTAGATCGACCCAACTCTTATTTAAACTAGGACTAGTTTTTCCTTGCACTTGGCTTATCCAATAAACCAATTAGACTTGATCCAATCAAGCCCAAACTAAATCTAATTAAATCATATTCAATTAGACTTAATCTCAGCCCATTGATTTAATCAAATTAAATCAATTAGCAATCAAATTGCTAATCGATCCTCCTGCAACACTTGTACTAGGTTAAATATCAATCGTATTGATCGTTTAACCCTAGAACGATTCTTAATCGTTGATCAACCATCCGATCGGATCGTGAATTCTAATGTGTGTGACCTCATAGGTCTGAGCTAAAGTCGATAGCATAGGAATAAATTTTTGTACCAATCGAAGTAACCATCTAGCAATGGTACCCGACGGTCGGATAGGTCGAATGTGTAAAACAACATCCTTAGAACCCATGCGGATATAGTTTCCATATAATTCATCCCCTTGACCAAAATATTTATAGGACATCTCAGAGTTCAACTGTCAACTCTGATCAGGTTGTTCACATTGTATTTTAAAATATCAAATCCATCTGATGGATTATCCTGGCCAAGGTTTTGCTAATTGAAATACAGCGACTCATTCTTCTCCAACTCTTGGAGTGGTCAATCCCATCTCGATCATACTCTAACTTCGCAAGTACTTGACTGTGCCCAGAAGCCTTCCATCACTGAATTAGAAATTCAGTTAGTCCAGTACCAAAGCACAGTGAGTTGCTTACAAGTCACTGAGGCGATCTCAGGTCTAAGGGACACTTATACCTATATCTCATTAGAGACATTCTCGACACCAAAATGCTCTGGAGTTAGTCACATTCAATGATGATGTACCCTTACATCTCATCTGTATGCCATATCAGTGTCTCCACACTCTTTGGTTAAGAGGACAACCAACCCATATGGCCTACAGCGACCTATACTCGATAGAAGCTGTCGTCCTTATTAACAGCCCATTATTTGGTCGTGAACAGCTTTAAAGACTAATCGATAAATCCTCTCTTTATCAAACCTAAATAGTTCTAAGAACTTCATCACAATAACGGAGTTCATTAGAAGATGAAAATTTATGATAAAATATCAAAAATATATTTTATTTATTAACAAATCAATTACAATACTTGGTTGCTCAATCGTCAACAGACTGATGATTGGCATTTGGGACATATTTTCCAACAGTCTGGACCTAAATGAGGTGGGAGTTATGAGATTGGTAGTTCAATAGACATCCATAGTCGAATAGATGAATTATCTCAAATGATGAGCTGAATACTATAAGTAATTCCCATTAGCACTCCACCCACATCTGTGATAGATGTCTGTTCAATATGTTCGAGTCCTGCTTATTTTGTTTATTATTATCCTGCTGCATATCAATTTTCTGAGTTTATATATGAATAAGTCAATCAAGCACAAACTCAAAACAAATTTAGACGAGGATACAATCTTTTCTCCAACACATATAAACCAGGTTGGAGAAACTATCCTAATTTTTTTTGGCCCATCAACCTGTTGCAGGGCCCCCAACACCTAGACCCAACTACACTGAGGGAGCCTATAAACTGGCTCCATACCCACAACCAGCACTAAATTCCCAATCTTCTTCAAATGCTATCCTTGAAAAGATTCTGCAAGAACTACAAGTTTTGCACTCCCACACATAGTCAATTGCAAAGTTAGAAGCCCAGGTAGGATAACTAGCTACAGCCTTGAATAGGAGGGATGAAGGCAAATTACCCAGCTAACCTATTAGTAATCTAAAGGGTTAGTATATGGCTGAGAGCTCCACTGGTCCAAATTTTTTTTTTGAACATGCCAAATTTGTTATGACCCTTAAAAGTGGGAGAACCATAAATCAGCTAGAGATAACTCAAGAACCAGAACCTTTAGAATCGATTGAACAGAGAGGGAAGAACCTGTTAAACCAGCATCTACACCTAAGGCCCCTTTCTCAAGTGCTTTAGAATCTCCTCCACCTTTAGACAAGAAAGGCATCAAAATGAATGAAATGCTTGAACTATTCAAACAAGTCTAAATTAATCTACCCCTTCTTGATGCTATTAAACAAGTCCCAAATACGCCAAGTTCCTCAAAGATCTATGTACTCAAAAGTGAAAAACCAAGATGTACACATCAAAAAAAGTCCACTTAACTGAACAAGTCAGCTCCATCTTTCAACAGATAACCCCACCTAAACTTAAGGATCCTGGTACCCCAATCATATCCTATGTCATAGGAGACCTGACCATTAAGAAAGCATTGTTAGATTTGGGTGCAAGTGTAAATCTTCTCCCGAGCTCTATGTGTGATCTATTTGGATTTAGAGAATTGAAGCCCATGACGGTAACCCTACAATTAACAGATCGATTAGTTAAAGTGTCCCGTGGAATGTTGGAAGATGTGTTTATTAGAATTTTCATGAAGGGCATGTATGAGTGTTTCAAATTTTTTTTTCTAAACAACACAACAAAATAGAAGATTAAAACTCTTTTTAATCTAAATCATGCATGCATAAAACATAAAATATATGGATCTACTTCATATACTAAAATTGAACATATGCTGAATTTTTGCTGAAATTAAATATGTGATCATATCACATACCTGTTTTATAATTTTTTTTTCAAATCTAGATCTGGAGAAAAGTAGATTCTCTCTTAGCCATGTAAGTATTCGATCTATATGGATATCCACTTAGGATCAGCTTGGAATAACCCTCTTTGGTGTTGATCTTTCTTCTTCAAGAATAATCATCCTACGAATCTGAACGAAGCTTGGATCGTGATCAACTCTTTGATCCTTTCCTTAATCTTTTTTTCTCTTTTTCTCTTGCTCTTCTTCTCTTGATTATGAAGCAACCAAGATCTAAAAATCAGCAAGGAAGAGGTGATGCCCAAGCTCCTCTTGGGTGTGAAGATGGAGGACGTCCAACCTTTGGACGTTGGAACTAGAAGAGGGAAGAGAGGGAGAGGCATGGGGGCTCTAGGGAGGCATGGGAGTTGCTAGAATTTTGATAATAAGAGCCTTAGAGAAGGATCCTTTAAATAAGCAAAAGGTTTGAATTTTATTCAAAATCAAATAGCCCCTTAATACAAGTCCTACTTGCATTAGGAATCTTTGTTGCCTTAGATATTTGATCCTTCTTAGGAGATCTATTGGGCACAAACTATTGGAGCCTTTGCTCTCACTTTTTCACATACCACATAGGGCCTAGGGGACACCCCATGCTAGTCCCATATGCTCTCTTTAAGGTGGGCACATCCAACTTGATCAAATCAAGTGGTGTCCTTTGCAAATAATCAAGAAAATTGATTAAAGATTTGAACTCTTAATTCATATGATCCAAAACCCTAGGCATCCAACAATTGAAGCCTAATAAATCTAATTCATTAAGGTTATTAGTAGGTAATTAACTTAAATTATTCTTATCAAATAAATAATTCAAGTACAAATAGAAAATTGAGTCTAATCATATGCTAGCAAGGTTATCTCGAACCCAATAGGGTTTCTTTAAATCCAATTGAGACTTCATAAACCCAATTGCTTATTTCAAATCTAATCTCTTTATTGTGTGATCTTATAAATTTAATTCTATCTGGTAGAGAGATATACAATGAATTCTATCATAGTATCATTGAAATTCTTTTCAATGGATTTGGATAATTTCACTCTAACTCATCAAAGATTATCGATCCTGAGCAACCCTAATGAGTTCTTACAATCCATCAGTGATACCTAGCAGTATATGATGATAATCTAGTAGAATTGAAAAAGAACCTCAACGTGTAGTTCACATATGATTCAGTTCTTCTATTATAAGTCTCGACTAGATGGCAGATCATGGATAAATTATCAAACCTTATCATTAGTCATATGATAGATTTGATTAGCTCAAGTCTAATTATGATCCTCATAATTTTTTTTTCATCAATCACATTGCTGTGATCACAAACTCTCAGACTTAACCTCTCAAATCTCATAGAACTACTCCTCTCTATCAAGGTCAATAGATTCCATCTAGATATGCACTCTACTCTTACAGTGGATCAACTTCGCTAACATCCACTACAAGATCTCAATGAGGTCATATTTATGTATCAGTCAAACTCCAGCAACCACACTGTGAGCAATCATACCATTGCAGGTCAAAAGATCATTTACACAACTACAACATCGAGATGATCACTGATAATTGATTAGAAATCTAAGTGATCTCTCATATGGTCATGCTCATACTAGTTGTTCTCTAATAACTATTCACACTCATCGCTTAGTATCTCTACACTGTAGATAATGGGCTCATCTATCTTAAAGGAAGTGATCTATACATCGGTCTATCTGGATCGATCACCATCCTCATGATGATAATATGATCGTGAGCATTTAAGAATTAATTATACATGCCTCTAATTCTCAACACCTTAAGAATATGTATCGAAGTATTAATTTCATGGACGATTCAAGGACATATTATCTTGAATGAAAATTAAATTTATCCATTTATTTATCAAATCAATGTATTAAGTATAAAATTATATCCTAGACTTATTACAAAGTGTCAGCTAGATTGGTTTCTAGGACATACGTCTAATAATCTTTCACTTGGACTAAAGCCAATTGGCTACTAATCTAAGTTCCATCTGTTGAAATTCGAGGTTTGGGGCATGCATATGTGTTTTAAATTTTTTTTTTAAATATCATAGCAGAATATAAGATTAAAATATTTTTAATTTGAATATACATGTATAAAACATAAAACTACAAAGATCTAGTTTATGTGCCGAAATTGGTATATGTTGGAATTCAGATTGTGATCAAATCGCATATCTGTTTTACAATCTTTTTTTTCGAATATAGATATGAAAGAGAAGAGATTTTTTTCTAGCCACACAAGTATCTGACCTCTACGGGTATCCACTCGGGATCAGCCTAAAATAGCCCTCTTCAAATTAAATTTTTTTCTCTAAAAAAATTTAGCCTGCTGAATCTGAATGAAGTCTAGATCACGATCAATACTTGATCTCTTTCTTTGATCTTCTTCTTCTCTTCTACTCTTGCCTTTCTCTCCTTGAATTATGTTGCTACCAATAGGTGAAAACCAGCAAGGAGGGATGCCCAACCAGCCTTGGTGTGGAGGAGAAGGGAGGATGCCCAAAGAGTGGGGCATATGGGATGCCAAGTGAAAAGAGAGGGAGAGAGGAAGAGAGGGTGTGGGGTCTCTAAGGGTGGCGTGGGATTGCTGGTTTGGATGCTCTAGGGATCTTAGGGGAGGTCTTTTTAAATAAGCATGAGGATTGAATCCCATTCAATCTTATGATACAAGTCTTACTTGCATTAGGTTTCCAAATAACTTAAGTTATTAAACTTACATTAGGAATCCTATTAGGCACCAACTCTTGGAGCTCTTGCACCTAATTAAACACACCCTCTTTTACACCCAAGGGATGCCCCATATCAGATTAAAAGGACCTTTAATCATAGGAGACACCCAATATGATCAAATCAAGGTGGTGCCCCATAATAACTATCAAGAAAAATTAATTAGGGACTTGCACCCTAATTCAATTGATCCAAAATCTTAGACACTCAACAATTGGAGTCAAATGAATCTTATTCATGTAGGTGATTAGCAGGTAATTAAGTTTAAATTATCTTATCAAATAAGAAATCTAAACAAAAAGAAAAATTGGGTCCAACTATGTGCTAGCAAGGTTACCTTGAACTCAATCAGATTTTTTTAAACCTAATTGATACTTCATAAGCTCAATTACTAATTTTAGGCCCAATCCCTTTGTTGTATGGTCCCATAGATTCAATTCTATCTGATAGTGAGATATACAATGATCTCTATCAAAGTATCATTGAAACTCTTTTCAATAGGTTGGAATAATTTCACTCTAACTCATCAAAAATTATCGATTCAGAACAACTCTAGTTAGCTCTCACAATCTACTAGTGACACCTAACAGTATGTAGTGATAATCCAGTAGAGCTGAAATGAATCTCTAGATGTAGTTAACATGTGATTTAGTCCCTCTATTGTGAGTCCCAACTTGATGGCAGGTCGTGGATAAACTATCAAACCTCAACATTAGTCATATGATAGACTCAATTAGCTCAAGTCTAAATGTGATTCTTATGAAAAACTCTTTTCCATCAATCACACTACTATGGCCATAGATTCTTGGACTCAAATCTCATAGGACTACTCCTCTCTATCAAGGTTGATAGATCCTATCTTGATGTGCACCTTACTCTTACAGTGGACCAACTGTTGCCAACATCTATTACAAGGGCTCACTGAGATCTATATTTATGTGTCAGTCAAACTCCAGCAACTTTACTGTGAGCTAATCTCAAGTCAAAGAACCATTCACATAACTATAGTATCGAGACAATCACTAACGATTGAATAGAAATTCAAGTGATCTCTCGTATGATCATGCTCAGTACTAATTATTCTCTAACAACTATCTGCACTCATCATCCAGTATCTCTACACTGTAGATCAAAGACTCATCTATCCCAAAGAAAGCGATCTGTGTGCCAGTCTATCCAGATCGATCACCATTCTCATGATGATCCTATGACCAAGAACATTTAGGGATTAAATACATATCTCTAATTCTCAACACTTTGAGAATATGCATCAAAAACTAATTTCATGGATTATTCAAGGACACATTACACTTGAATGAAAAACAAATTTACTTTTTTATTGATCAAATCAATGTATTAAGTATAAAATTATATCATAGAGTTATTATAATGTGTCAGCCATATTGACTTCTAGGACATACATCTAATAATTTTTCACTTAGACTAGAGCCAATTGGCCACTAATCTAAGTCCCATCTTCTCAAAGTGGACTTTCATTTTTGGCTGGCTCAATTGCTTTATTAGTGGATCTGGCACATTGTCCACGGAGTCTACTTTTTGTACCTTGACATATTTTTTTTTTGAGGTAGTCACGTATACCGCCGCTCTATGTGTTTGGACTTCTGGTGAGACCTTTGGCTCCTTAGCAAGGGCTATGGTGCCATTGTCTTTGCAGTACTATGTCATGGCATCTAATAGCCTGACATCTAGTTCTACAGCTAACATTAGAAACAGAATTCATCCTACACATCTACAGCATAGTCAGCTTTCATTGATCTATTACTCAGAATTCTTCTAGTATATCGAACAAGAATATATCCTAATGTAGACATTCTATCATCAACATCAGATATGAAGTCTGAGTCAGTATATCCCTTGACTCATAACTCAAAATCTCCTCCAAAGATCAAAAATAAATCTTTAGTCCTTTTTAAGTACTTAAGGATGTTCTTCACAGCTATCCAGTGCTCTTCGTTTGGATTCGACTGATACCTGCTCGTGACACTCACAGCAAGGACAATATCTGATCGAGTACATAGTATGGCATACATGAGACTTCATATAGTCAAGGCATAAGGAATCTTACTCATACGCTGCACTTCCTCAGATGTGGTCGGACACATCATCTTGGAAAGATTAATACCATGCCTAAGAGGTAAAAGCCCTCTTTTAGAGTTTTTCATATTGAACCTCTTCAGCAGTTTCTCTATGTACAGCTTTTGTGATAGGCCTAGCATCCGTTTAGGTCTATCTCTATAGACCTTTATGTTAAAAAATATGTCTTAAAGCCAATCATCTAAGTGGTAGATGATTGAAATTAGTATATGAATTATATATTAATAATAGTTATTTGGCAGGTTCATCATAAAAGTTCTATCTTCCTTAAACTACTAAACTATGATGAAATCCTTAGAACACAATCAATCGATAAAGAAGGATTTATTAGATGGTTCTTAAATTATTCATGGTCAAATGATAAGTTATTAACAAGGATAATAACTTATCAAGTGTAAGTCATTGTATGCCATATGTGTTGGTTGTCTTCATAACCAAGTGGTGTGGAGATACTGGTATGGCATCCAAGTGAGATATAGGAGTACATCTGCATTGAATGTGACTAATGTAAAACTCTACTGTCAAGAGTAGTTAGCTAAGGCTAATGGGTATAAGTGTCCCTCCGACCTGAGATCACCATGGTGACTTGCAAGTAACTCACTGTGCTTTGGTGCCGGACTGCCTGTATTTTTAATATACGTTCGAAAGATTTCTGAGTACAGTCAAATACTTGTGAAGTCGGTGTGTGAGTCAAGATGAGATTGACCACTCCTGATTAACTTCAGAAAGAGAATATCTCGCTGTGTTTCAATTTAGCAAAATCTAGACTTGGATAATCCTTGTGAGGAGTCACGAGATTTGCAAAATTTTGAGACACAATAGAGATGGCTTATATGAGTGTTGACAGCATACTTGAAGTCATCTTGAGCATTATTGGTCAAAAAGATGAATTATATGGTAATCATGGGTCAGGATTCTTAGAATGTTGCTTTGCATACATTCGACCTATCTGGACATCGGAAACCATTGCTAGATGGTTACTTCGACTGGTACAGAAATTGGTTTCTGTGCTACTGACTTAGGTTCGAACCTATAGGGTCACACACATAAGAGGTTGTAACCTAATCAGATGGTTAATCGATAATTGAAAATCATTCTAAGGTTAAACGATCAATGTGATTGATGTTTGACCTAATGCAAGTGTTGCAGGAGGATCGATTAACAATTAGATTGCTAATTAGCTCAGATTGAGCAATTAAGCTGAGAACAAGTCTAATTGAATTTGATTCAATTAGAATTAGTTTGGATTTAATTGGATTAAGTCTAATTGATTTATTGGATAAGCCAGTTGCAAGGGAAAATAAGTTTCTGTTTGAGTAGGACTTGTATGCACCTAATTTTTAATTAAGTTAGGATTTAAATCAGAATTAAATATGATTTAATTTGATTTAATTAGACTCCTAGTTGGACTAGAATCACTATTAATTAGATTGCAATTAATTTGGATTGGGTTCAAAGAGCTTGACCTAATCTACATAAGAATCCTAGTTAGACTAGGATTCCAAATCCGCCCTTGTGCCACCTAAGAAACTTCAAGCCCACGCCACTAATTTAATTCCAGATAATTTTTATGAGATATCCATGTTTAAGAAATGTTATCTCACACCACTTATTCTAGAGATTTGAATCAGATTTGATTTGGTTCAATATAGAAAGAGATTTGGTTAATTATGGAAAGTGGTTTAGGTTTATCTCCTTTGTTTGAAAGAGTCCCTCTTCACAAGGACTCTTCCCTCCTCTCATGCGCCAACTTTCTCCATCCTTATCCCTTCTTTTTATCACCCCTTTTGAGTTTATTTTCATGCTCTCCATGAAATAGATAAGGCAAGGGGCGTCCAAGTGTTAGACGCCCCATGGACTCCTTGTTGATTAGGTCTTTTGACCTAATCTGTCATATAAAAAGTTGCCGCCCCATATGAGATGAAATAGGTAGTCAAAAATTAGCGAAAAATAGATAGAAAAACTAGAAGAAAAAGAGGATGGCATGGGTGGTTTGTGTAGGAACCAGATATAGGGTTTCAGAGTTAGATCTTGAAACTTTTCAAGATCATATAGCAGAAGACTAAAATAAATCAAAATTTATTTTCAAAAATCAGAGAATCTCTAGATCTAAGATCCTATTACATGATTATTACATAGCATTAAATCAAAATTAAAATATTTAAATATAGCATGAACTAATGTTGATCATATCAATAAGTTTTTATACTACATCTAATGTATGTATTAAACAATAGATCAGATCTATTACCTTACAAGTTAGACATTCTAACCTCGCTGATCCGGACTTGAGGATGATATTGCAAGCCGCACACACGTCCAGCCTATAGGAGTTGTCCACACGAGCCCAGGAATTTCGATCAGAAGTCCTGCTTCAGAAAATCAGCACAGTATGCTAGTACTGCGCTGATCATTCTTTGATGGTTGATCAGGTGCCTCCTTCTTCTTGATTTGGACTCTTCCAAAGATGAAAAGTAGGAGGAGGAGTTTTAGATCTGAGACACTCTCAGGAAACTCAAGATGGAGGGAGGAAAGATATGAAAACAAACAACCCTAGAAGAAGACCCTCTTCTTCTTCTCGTTTCTCCCTCTAGACATCCTAACTTGTGTCTATTATATCTCCACGACCCAAAGGTCCTTCTCTTTGATTTTTGGATGGCCCAAAAGTCTCTCAAATCTCTATCTTCTCCAAAAATTTCATGAAGAAACTCATTTTAGATAGAGAGATATGATAGAGTTCTTGTCTAGGTCAAATACCTAGTCAAGGCTTATCCAAACATGGCAAGTTAAGGGGCGCCCAACTCTTGAGCACCTCCTCCTTATTTTCGTACATGGATCACCAGCAAAGAGTGCACAATATGTACCCTAAAAGCCACAAAAATTTCAAAAAAAATTTGGATAGATTTGGTGCAAAATTGAAAGAGTTTTGGATTTCTAAAACTCTATCTCATAGAATTTAAAATCTAAACTTATTCCTTTTTTATTTTTGATTTGATCCAAACCACCTTTTATGTAAGAAAGAAGAGAGGAAACCTTTTATGAATGTAGGAGAGACCTGGGAGAGGGCTTTTGTCACACAAAATAAGAAGAGATTGGCATTGAATGAGAGAGAGGGCATAGGGAAGCCTTATGTGGTGCAAGGTGGAATCCTAGTCTTACTAGGATTCTATCTTATGACTTGTTTTAATTTGGTTTCAAAAATCAAATCAAACTAAAATTAGATCAACCCAATTAGGTCTTAACCCAATTAAGAACCTAATTTAATCATATTAAATTAGATTTAAATCTGATTTAATTTTCTAATCAAATTAGAAATTAGATTGACCCAAGTCCTAGTTGAACTAGGACTAGTTTTTTCTTGCACTTGGCTTATCCAATAAACCAATTGGACTTGATCCAATCAAGCCCAAACCAAATCTAATTAAATTATATTTAATTAGACTTAATCTTAGCCCATTGGCTTAATCAAATTAAGCCAATTAGCAATCGAATTGCTAATCGATCCTCCTGTAACACTTGCACTGGGTTAAATATCAATCGTATTGATCATTTAACCCTAGACCGATTCTTAATCGTTGATCAACCATCTGATCGGATCATGAACTCTAATGTGTGTGACCTCATAGGTCCGAACCTAAGCCGATAGTACAAGAATAAATTTTTGTACCAATCGAAGTGACCATCTAGCAATGGTACCGACGATCGGATAGGTCGAATGTGTAGAACAACATCTTTAAAATCCATGCGGATATAGTTTTCATATAATTCATCCCCTTGACCAAAATGATCATAGGACACCCCAGAGTTCAACTGTCAACTCTGATCAGGTTGTCCACATTGTATTTCAAAATATCAAATCCATCTGATGGATTACCCTGGCCAAGGTTTTGCTAAATTGAAATACAGCGACTCATTTTTCTCCAACTCTTGGAGTGGTCAATCCCATCTCGATCACACTCTGACTTTGCAAATACTTGATTGTACCCAGAAGTCTTCCATCCCTGAATTAAAAATTTAGTTAGTCCAGTACCAAAGCACAGTGAGTTGCTTGCAAGTCACTGAGGCGATCTCAGGTCTAAGGGACACTTATACCTATATCCCATCAGAGACATTCTCGACAGCAGAATACTCTGGAGTTGGTTACGTTCAATGATGATGTACCAATACATTTCACCTGTATGCCATACCAGTGTCTTCACACTCTTTGGTTAAGAGGACAACCAACCCATATGGCCTACAGCGACCTATGCTCGATAGAAGCTGTCGTCCTTATTAACAGCCTATCATTTGGTCGTGAACTGTTTTAAGGACTAATCGATAAATCCTCTCTTTATCGAATCTAAATAGTCCTAAGGACTTCATCATAATAACGGAGTTCATTAGAAGATGAAAGTTTATGATGAAAATATCAAATATATTTTATTTATTAATAAATCAATTACAATACTTGGTTGCTCAACCGTCAACAGCTTGACGATTGGCTTTTTGAGACACATTTCTCAACAACTCCCACTTGTCCTAAAGCCACTCGGCACAGTATCTAATATCCATCTTCGACTTGTGGTTGTCAAACTCCTTTATCGTCAGGGATTTAGTGAAGGGGTTGGCCAGGTTCTCCTTTTCGTCGATCTTTTGAAGGTGGATGTCACCTCGATCCACGATCTCCCGGATCAGGTGGAAGTGACACAAGATGTGCTTCGTCCGCTGATGTGCTTTGGGTTCCTTCGCCTGAGCTATGGCACCAGTGCTGTCGCAGTAGAGCAGGACCGGACCATCGAGGGAGGGTGCTACTTCGAGCTCGTTGATGAATTTCCTCAGCCACACAGCTTCCTTCACAGCATCCGATGCTGTGATGTACTCTGCTTCACAAATAGAGTCCACCACAGTATGCTGCTTGGAACTCTTCCAGCAGATGGCTCCACCATTCAGAATAAAGATATAACCCGACACGCTTCTGCTGTCATCATGGTCAGATTGAAAGCTAGAGTCTGTGAACCCCACAAGTTTCAGATCTGACTCGCCATAAACCAACCATTGGTCCTTAGTATTTCTCAAATACTTAAGGATGGTTTTAACCACTTTCCAGTTATTTTCTCCAGGATCAGATTGGTATCTACTTACTACTCCTAGTGAGTATGCCACATCTGGTCTTGTACATGTCATGGCGTACATGATAAATAACACGGCTGAAGCATATGGGACTCTACTCATATGCTCTCTCTCTCTTCAGGAGTTGTCAAATAATTCTTCTTAGAGAGAGAAATTTCATGGCCTATCAGTAGATAGCCCTTCTTGAAATTCTCCATGCTGAACCTCTTCAGCACAGTGTCTATGTACATGGAATGGGATAACCCAAGCATCCTTTTAGATCTATCCCTATAGATCTTCATCCCTAGGATGTAGGATGCTTCACCCAAGTCTTTCATGGAGAACTCTGATGACAACCAAACTTTTATTCTCTGTAGTGCGGGGATGTCATTCCCGATTAAGAGAATGTCATCCACGTACAAGACAAGGAATACCACAACTGGACCATTTGTCCATTTATAGATGTAGGGCTCTTCTCCATTCTTAATGAAGCCATACGTTTTGATCACCTTATCAAAATGCATGTTCCAACTCCGAGAAGCTTGCTTCAATCCATAAATGGATCTCTAAAGCTTGCACACCTTGGACTCATCTGTAGATGTAAACCCCTCAGGTTGTATCATATACACCTCTTCGGTCAGCTCTCCATTTAGGAAAGCTGTCTTTACATCTATCTGCCAGATCTCATAATCTAGATGGGCAGCTATTGCAAGCATTATCCGAATGGATTTGAGCATTGCCACGGGGGAAAACATCTCGTCATAGTCAATACCATAACGTTGACGATACCCCTTGGCGACCAGACGGGCTTTATAGGTCTCCACCTTTCCATCTGTGCCCCTCCTCCTTTTGAAGATCCATTTACACCCAATGGGTTTAACCCCTTCAGGTGGGTCAACCAGTGTCTATACATCGTTGACCTTCATGGACTCCATTTCGGATTTCATGGCTTCAAGCCATTTCTCGAAATCAGATCTCTGCATTGCATCCATATAGGTGATCGGATCCTCATTATTCTCATCAAGTTCGATGGGATCATCGTCCCGGACCAAGAAACCGTAGTATCTGTCCGGCTGATGCGGTACTCTACCGGATCGCCTTAATGGTGCAGGTACATTGGGCTCCGAATCTGATCTAATCAAATCCGACTCAGGTTCAGCTATTGGTGTCGATCCTTCTACCTGTTGAACTTCATCAAGTTCAACCTTAGAGGCAACAGTTCCTTCACTAAGGAACTCTTTTTCTAAAAAGATTGCCTTAAGGCTGACGAACACCTTTTGTTCATCAGCATGGTAGAAAAAATATCCTTTTGTCTCTTTGGGGTACCCTATGAATGAGCATTTGTCAGACCTGAGTCCAAGTTTGTCTGTGACTAATCGTTTGACATAGGCCGGGCACCCCCAGACCCTAAGGTGTGAAAGTGCTGGCTTACGTCCCGTCCATATCTCATATGGAGTCTTAATTACAGACTTACTTGGAACCCTATTTAACAGATAACAGGCCGATTCGAGTGCATATCCCCAGAAGGATATCGACAAGCTAGCAAAACCCATCATGGATCGGACCATGTCTAACAGAGTCCGATTCCTCCTTTCAGACACACCATTATGCTGTGGTGTTCCTAGAGGAGTCCATTGGGAGAGAATCCCATTCTCTCCTAGATATGTGAGAAACTCACTAGAAAGGTATTCTCCTCCTCGATCAGATCAAAGAGTTTTAATACTCTTCCCAATTTGTTTTCTACTTCACTTCAGAATCGTTGGAACATTTCAAATGAATCCGACTTATGTTTCATCAGATAAACATATTCATATCGAGATAGGTCATTCATGAAAGTTATGAAGTAGAAATATCCACCTCTAGCACTGGTGCTCATGGGCCTACATACATCAGTATGTACTAGGCCCAAGAGCTCAGTAGCTCTCTCACCTTTTTCAGTAAAAGGTGACTTAGTCATTTTACCAAGAAGACAGGACTCACAGGTTGGAAGTGATTCACAATCACTGACTTCGAGGATTCCTTCTTGAGTCAACCTGTTTATTCTGTTCTTGTTTATATGACCTAGCCTATAGTGCTATAAGTAGATATCTGACACACTATCTAATCTAGTGTGCTTGCCAGTAGAAAAGACTCTTATCAGGCTGGATCTTTTTGGTCTGGCTTTGCACTGATGTCCCAGCCTGGACTTGCACCTTCTTGACCTTTTTCTTCTTGTTCTTCTTTCCTTTCTTAAAAGGTCGAGAACCAGAAGACGAACCTCCCACTAAGTTCACCGACTCCTTGTGAAGTTGGTGATTCTTCTCAAAGTTCTGAAGCAACCCCAGTAACCCGTGGTAGTTTACTTCAGGCTTTGTCATTCTTTAATGAGTGAGAAATGGGAAATAAGACTTGGGCAGCGAGTTCAGTATTGCATCTTTCCCAAGCTGCTCATGCAAGGGAAAGCCGAGCTTGCTCAATCGTCCCATCAGCTCGATCATGTACAATACATGATCAGTGACAGAGGCACCATCCCGTATTTTGGCATTGAAGATAGCACAACTAGTCTTGTGCCTCTCCACGTCATCGGATGTGCCAAAGGCATCCTCCAACACTTGAAGCATGTCCTTTGGCTGAGCCATCTCGAATCTGCGACTGAACTCGTCGCTCATGGCAGCCAGCATGATACAGCGCACCATGGACGGTCACTGAGCCACTTTTGGTAAGTGTCTCTGACTATTCCACGTGCATTGACAGCTGGGTCCTCAGGTGCAGGATCCATTATCACATATAGGATCCGTTCATGCTCCAGGACTATCTTCAACTTTCGGTACCAGCTACTGAAGTTGGGTCCCACCAACTTATCATTATCCAACAATGATCAGAGCGATAGGGAAGTGGCTATATTTGCAGAAAGAAAACCATAACCTAATTAGTAATTGATTCATTAAACCTAAAGATTTGGACTTTAATCAAAAGATTTCTCCTACTATTTTATTCGAATTGGTAGCCTCTACCTCCAATTCGAGGAATTACCCTAATTCCTTAGTAGGTACTAGAATCCACTTAGACTACACATAAGCCCAACTTTGGTTGGCCAACCCATGTATATCTAAGGGTAGGTTCATAACCAATTGTTTCTCTAAACAATTTCTAGTAATTTTAATTTTGTCCCAGAAACCTAATCAGTAGGCTTTGGCCTCCAATGTAAGGATCCGGTTAAGTCCAACCATTAACATGATCATACTTAGTGTATCTAACCAACGAATGATTAAGCCCAACTTTGGTTGGCTCACCTAACCACCATTAGAGAGACACTTCCAAGTCATTATATGATGAGTGATAATTCCATTAGTCAACAAGCACCAGGCCTTTGGGTCTGCAATGATTATTGAGTTAATGGACTCATTATCAAACACTTTAATGGGAGGCTATGACTCAGTTATCTCCATAACTTTATCATTTTAAGGACCTAATAATTTTAGAAGATTTAAATAATATAGAGGATGAGGTCAGATGAACAAGCTTATCATGATCCTCCCACTGGCTTCACCGAGTCAGCTTAAGGGAGACCATTAAAAGGGCTGGTCTAGGAGCACCTAAATCAGTCACACTGATTTACCTAGCTGACATAGGTCAGCTCGAATAGTCAAGTGATCTGATCAAAATATAATTTCACCAAAAGGCCAGGTAAGTTCGATCAGTGGGAGGGTCTGCCAAAGCTTGCCTTAGAGACCATCAAAAATGGCCAAGTAAGCGGGCTCCCAATTAAAAACCATCGGTTTGGTTTACCTTAGACACCAACTGGTTTAATTAGTTTCGATTAGATCAACCTAACAGTTCGTGCTAGACCGCTTAGCCAAGAATCAAGTCCATTTGGTTCTCGTTAAAGACATGGACTTGACCAACTACAACTATTGTAATTGATCTAGAGAATTCTTGACCTAATCTAAGACAACAATTGATTAGATTTAGTCAATTCTCTAATTAAGTCCATCTTTAATCTAACCATAGGTCTAACCCAATTAATGGACCTAATTTTCACTAACCCATTAACCCAATGTGTTATGGTTTGTGTCTTAGGTTCTTCAATTCACAATCCTAGAACTTAATCAAACAACTTCTTAATTCTTAATTAAGTTTTGGGCTGAGGATTGGGTTTGGCTTTTCAAAAATAATTTTCATATTTGTAAAATAATTTTACAATATGATTCTACCAACCATATTGCATGTTTGATTCATAATCAAGATACAAGTGAAATAAACATGAAACTCTTTAGATCTAATCTAAACAGGTTCATGTGATTGAAACAATTTCAACTTTAAACAATTTTTTTGCACAAAAATTATTAACAAAGAGATTTTATTTCAGATTTAAAACCTTTTAAATCTAATAAATCATAAATTTAATGTAGATCATATCTAACAAATTTATAATTAAAGATAGATCTACACAAACTAGGACAACCTTTGCACTGTATGGGGTAAACCTTACAGCAAGACAACCTTGCAGTTTGTGATTGATCTAAAATTTTAATTTTAGATTTAATAATCAGATTATAAATTAGATCTAATCTAAGAAATAATCTAAGCATGTATAAATAATCTTGTAATAAAGAACCTAGGCTCTGATACCAATTGTAGAACCAGATCTAGGGTTTCAGGGTTAGATCTTGAAATTTTTTAAGATCATACAGCGGTAGACTAAAATAAATCAAAATTTATTTTTTAAAATTAGAGAATCTTTAGATCTAAGATCCTATTACATGATTATTACATAGCATTAAATCAAAAATTAAAATATATAAATATAGCATGAACTACATGTTGATCATATCAACATATTTCTATACTACATCTAATGTATGTATTAAACAATAGATCAGATCTATTACCTTGCAAGTTAGATGTTCTAACCTCGCTGATTCAGGCTTGAGGATGATGTTGCAAGCCGCATATGCATCCGACCTTTAGGAGTCATCCACACGAGCCCACGAATCTCGATCAGAAGTCCTGCTTCAGAAAATCAGCACAGTATGCTAGTACTGCGCCGATCCTTCTTTGATGGTTGATCAGGTGCCTCATTCTTCTTGATTTGGACTCTTCCAAAGATGAAAAGTAGGAAGAGGAGTTTCAGATCTAAGACGCTCTTAGAAAACTCAAGATGGAGGGAGGAAAGATATGAAAACAAACAACCCTAGAAGAAGACCCTCTTCTTCTTCTCGTTTCTCTCTCTAGACACCCTAACTTGTGTCTATTATATCTCCACGATCCAAAGGTCTTTCTCTTTAATTTTTGGATGGCCCAAAGGTCTCTCAAATCTCTATCTTCTTTGAAAATTTTATGAAGAAACTCATTTTATATAGAGAGATATGATAGAGTCCTTGTCTAGGTCAAATACCTAGTCAAGGCTTATTCAAACATGGCAAGTTAAGGGGCGCCCAACTCTTGAGCACCTCCTCCTTATTTTCGTGCATGGATCACCAGCAAAGGGTGCACAATGTGTACCCTAAAAATCACAAAAATTTCAAAAAAAAATTGGATAGATTCGGTGCAAAATTGAAAGAGTTTTGGATTTCTAAAGCTTTATCTCATAAAATTCGAAATCCAAACTTATTCCTTTTTGATTGATCCAAACCACCTTTCATGTAAGAAATAAGAGAGGAAACCTTTTGTGAACGTGGGAGAGACCTGGGAGAGGGCTTTTGTCGCATAAAATACGAGGAGATTGGCGTTGAATGAGAGAGAGGGCGTGGGGAAGGCTTATGTGGTGCAAGGTGGAATCCTAGTCTTACTAGGATTCTATCTTATGACTTGTTTTAATTTGGTTTCTCAAACCAAATCAAACTAAAATTAGATCAATCCAATTAAAATAAGTCTTAACCCAATTAAGAACCTAATTTAATCAGATTAAATTAGATTTAAATCTGATTTAATTTTTTAATCAAATTAGAAATTAGATTGATCCAAGTCCTAGTTGAACTAGGACTAGTTTTTTCTTGCACTTGGCTTATCCAATAAATCAATTGGACTTGATCCAATCAAGCCCAAATCAAATCTAATTAAATCATATTTAATTAGACTTAATCTCCGTCCATTGGTTTAATCAAATTAAGCCAATTAGCAATCGAATTGCTAATCGATCCTCTTGCAACACTTGCACTGGGTTAAATGTCAATCGTATTAATCATTTAACCCTAGAACGATTCTTAATCGTTGATCAACTATCCGATCGGATCATAAACTCTAATGTGTGTGACCTCATAGGTCCGAACCTAAGTCGGTAGCACAAGCACAAATTTCTGTACCAATCGAAGTGACCATCTAGCAATGGTACCCGACGATCGGATAGGTCGAATGTGTAGAACAATATCCTTAGAACCTATACGGATATAGTTTTCATATAATTCATCCCCTTGACCAAAATGATCATAGGACACCCCAGAGTTCAACTGTCAACTCTGATCAGGTTGTCCACATTGTATAACAAAATATCAAATCCATCTGATGGATTACCTTGGCCAAGATTTTGCTAAATTGAAATACAGCGATTCATTCTTCTCCAACTCTTGGAGCGGTCAATCCCATCTCGATCACACTCTGACTTCGTAAGTACTTGACTGTACCCAGAAGCCTTCCATCCCTGAATTAGAAATTTTGTTAGTCCAGTACCAAAGCACAGTGAGTTGCTTGCAAGTCATTGAGGCGATCTCAGGTCTAAGGGACACTTATACCTATATCCCATCAGAGACATTCTCGACAGTAGAATACTCTGGAGTTGGTCATGTTCAATGATGATGTACCAGTACATCTCACCTGTATGCTATACCAGTGTCTCCACACTCTTTGGTTAAGAGGACAACCAACCCATATGGCCTACAGCGACCTATGCTCGATAGAAGCTGTCGTCCTTAGAATATATTTTATTTATTAACAAATCAATTACAATACTTGGTTGCTCAACCGTCAACAGCTTGACGATTGGCTTTTTGGGACACATTTCCCAACAGTTTGAGGCACTAATATCCATGGCGGAGAGTCCTCTATCAAGAGATCAAAAGTTGATGTCTTGTAGAGAAAAATAGGTAAGGGAAAAGATTGTCTTCTCTCATTATTTTTCTTTCATATTATTCTTTCTTTATTTTTTTATGTTTTTTATGTGATAAAATCTTAGAGTGAAAAAGGATGGAATGGGTGGTTTGAGGCATCAAATTCCTTGGAGAAGAGTCTTCTATCAAGAGATCAAAAGTTGATGTCTTGTAGAAACAAAAGGTAAGAGAGAAGATTGTTTTCTCTTATTATTTTCTTTTCAGATTATTTTCTCTTTATTTTATATTTTTATGTGATAAAAATCTGAGAGAGAAAGAGGGATGGTGTGCTGAATTCATGCTCCAATAAGTTGGAGCATGGTGATCTAATTTTGGATATGATTTGATCATGTTTTGATGATCACTTTCTTCTTCTTGTTCTTCTTCCCTTTCTTAAAAATCGAGGATCAAAAGACGAACCTCCCACTAAGTTCACCAACTCCTTGTGGAGTTGGTGATCCTTCTGAAAGTTCTGAAGCAACTAGGGATGGCAAAATTAATCCGACCCGATGGGTATACATCCTACCCGAACCCGGTCAAACCCAAAAAATAGGGTTTGACTGGGTTTGGGTAAAATCCGAAAACTATAGTACGGGTATGGGTAGGGTATGGGTAGTGCTATTTTCTACCCGAACCCGATCCGAATCTATGGATATGGGTAATACCCGAACCCATATCCGAATATATATATATATATACACACATATATATATATATATATATATATGCATATCCGAATATACATACATATATATATATATATATATATATATATATATATATATATATATATATATATATATATATATATATATATATATATATATATATATAATATATATAATATATATATTATATATAATATATATATATATACACATACATATATATATACATATATATATATATACACATATACATATATACACACACACACATATACACACACACACATAATATGATCTCTCTCTCTCTATATATATATATATAATTATATATATGTATGTATGTATATGTATGCATGCATATATGTATGCATATATGTATGTGTGTGTGTGTGTTAGAAGTGTGTATGTGCATATGTATGTATGTATATATATATAATTGGTAATTCTATTTTTGATTGATAATATGCATAAAATTATTTTACTTTTTTTGGGTATAGAATGGATGGGTATGGATTGGGTATGGGGCGAGTATGGATTGGGTATGAAGAAATGGGTTACCCACGGGTATCCTCGAACCCGTTGGGTATGGGGATGGGTATCTTTTTTCTTACCCGATTGGGTATCGGGTGGGATTTGGGTATAGGGTATTAAGTTCGGATTTGGGGATGGGTAGTATACTACCCAACCCAAACCCTACCCATTGCCATCCCTAGAAGCAACCCCAGTAACCCGTGGTATAATGAGTGAGAAATGTGAGATAAGACTTGGGCAGCGAGTTTAGTATTGTATCTTTCCCAAGCTGCTAATGCAAGAAAAAGTCGAGCTTGCTCAATCGTTCCATCAGCTCGATCATGTACAATACATGATCAGTGACAGAGGCACCATCCCGCATTTTGGCGTTGAAGATGACACAACTAGTCTTGTGGTTCTCCACGTCATTGGGTGTGCCAAAGGCATCCTTCAACACTTGAAGCATATCCTTTGGCTGAGCCATCTCGAATCTGCGACTGAACTCGTCGCTCATGGCAGCCAGCATGATACAGCGCACCGTGGTCCAGTTACTGAGCCACTTCTAGTAAGTGTCTCTGACTGTTCCATGTGCATTGGCAGCTGGCTCCTCAAGTGTAGGATCCATTATCACATATAGAATCTGTTCATGCTCTAGGACTATCTTCAACTTTCAGTACCAGCTATCGAAGTTGGGTCCCACCATCTTATCATTGTCCAACAATGATTGGAGCGATAGGGAAGTGACCATATCTGCACAAAAGAAAATCATAACTTAATTAGTAATTGATTCATTAAACCTAAAGATTTGGACTTTAATCAAAAGGTTTCTCCCACTATTTTATTCGAATTGGTAGCCTTTACCTCCAATTCGAGGAATTATCCTAATTCTTTAGTAGGTGCTAGAATCCACTTAGACTGCACACAAGCCCAACTTTGGTTGGCCAACCCATGTACATCTAAAGGTAGGTTCATAACCAATTGTTTCTCTAAATAATTTTTAGTAATTTTATTTTTGCCCCAGAAACCTAATCAGTAGGCTTTGACCTCCACTGTAAGGATCTGGTTAGATCCAACCATTAATATGATCATACTTGGTGCATCTAACCAATGAATGATTAAGTCCAACTTTGGTTGGCTCACCTAACCACCATTAGAGAGACACTTTCAAGTCGTCATATGATGAGTGATAATTTCATTAGTCAACAAGCACCAGGCCTTTGGGTCTGCATTGATTATTGAGTTAATGGACTCATTATCAAACACTTTAATAGGAGGCTATGACTCAGTTATCTCGATAACTTTGTCATTTTAAGGATCTAAAAATTTTAGAAGATTTAAATGATTTAGAGGATGAGGTCATATGAATCAGCTTATCATGATCCTTCCACTGGCTTCACCATGTCAGCTTAAGGGAGACCATTAAAAGAGCTGGTCTAGGAGCACCTAAATCAGTCGCACTGATTTACCTAGCTGACATGGGTCAGCTCGATAGTCAAGTGATCCGATCAAAACATAATTTCACCAAGAGGCCAGATAAATTCGATCAGTGGGAGGGTCGGCCAAAGCTTACCTTAGACACCATTAAAAATGACCAGGTAAGCGGGCTCCCAATTAAAAACCACCGGTCTGGTTTACCTTAGACACTAACTGGTTTAATTAGTTTCGATTAGATCAACCTAACAGTTTTGTTGGTGCAAAAATCCGCTTGCGCCGGAGAAGCTGGAGTTAAGGAAGTCGCGGTCACCGCTGGGACCTGCAAGGGAAGTCTAAACGGAGGTGGGGTTGCTCCGGCAAGACCCTCCGATGCTCAAGTCAGTTCTCTGCCTCAACAAGAATGGAGTGTTCGAACGGAGAATTTAGCAGAGTTTTAGGTAAAAACTAGAGCTCAGAGAATAACGTATCTGGGGTTCTCCCTTTTTATAGGCGGAGGGTGCCACAAACTGATAGCGACGTTCGTAACCGTCTGGTAGTGGGCTGCCTATAGTCAGGAAGAATTTATTGCGAAGAGTAGTGGAGCGGAATCGTGGCTATCGCCGTAGCTCGCCACGTGGAATCAGTTATGAGGAGTGGAGCGGCGTCCGTTGTCGTGACTTGCCAGCGGATGGGAGAATCACGCGGTATCCGTCGCAGGAAGTGGAGCAGGATCGTGGCCGTTATTATGGCCTGCCAGGGAGCAGTGGAGCTGTGCGGAATCCGTCGTAGGAAGTGGAGCAGAGCTGCGACCGTTACTGCGGCCTGTCAGGGAGTGATGGAGCTGCACGGAATCTGCCGCAGGAAGTGGAGCAGGATCATGGCCGTTATTGTGGCCTGCCAGGGGGCGCAGATCCATCGGCTGAAGTTCGGCAGCGGTCGGAGTTCGGCCCCCGTAGGGGTCCGAGCGGAGCCCTCCTTGCAGTTGGGGTCGTGGATGAAGCCCATCTCCCGTAGGAGTCCGGGCGGAGTCTTCCTGCAATTAAAGTTAAAGGCGAAGTCTGGCTCCCGTAGGAGTCCGGACAAGGCTTACCGGCAGCTGATGTTGAGGACGGAGCCCGGCTCCCGTAGGAGTCTGGGTGGAGTCTACTTGCGGTTGAAGTTGTTGGCGGAGTTCGGCTCCCGTAGGAGTCCGGACGAAGTCTGCTTGCAGCCGTTGGAGTCGAGGACGAAGCCCGGCTCCCGTAGGAGTCCGGGCGGAGTCTTCCTGCAATTAAAGTTAAAGGCGAAGTCCGGCTCCCGTAGGAGTCCGGACAAGGCTTACCGGCAGCTGATGTTGAGGACGGAGCCCGGCTCCCGTAGGAGTCCGGGCGGAGTCTACTTGCGGTTGAAGTTGTTGGCAGAGTCCGGCTCCCGTAGGAGTCCGGACGAAGTCTGCTTGCGGTTGAAGTTGTTGGCGGAGTCCTGCTCCCGTAGGAGTCCGGATGAAGTCTGTCTGCAGCCGCTGGAGTCGAGGACGAAGCCCAGCTCCCGTAGGAGTTCGGGCGAAGTCTTCCTGCAATTAAAGTTAAAGGCGAAGTCCGGCTCCCGTAGGAGTCCGGATAAGGCTTACCGGCAGCTGATGTTGAGGACGGAGCCCGGCTCCCGTAGGAGTCCGGGCGGAGTCTACTTGCGGTTGAAGTTGTTAGCAGAGTCCGGCTCCAGTAGGAGTCCGGACGAAGTCTGCTTGCGGTTGAAGTTGTTGGCAGAGTCCGGCTCCCGTAGAAGTCCGAACGAAGTCTGTCTGCGGTTGAAGTTGCTGGCGGAGTCTGGCTCCCGTAGGAGTCCGGACGAAGTCTGTCTGCAGCCGCTGGAGTCGAGGACGAAGCCCGGCTCCCGTAGGAGTCCGGGCGGAGTCTTCCTGGAGCCGATTCTGCTGAGGGCTTCGGCTGGGGGTATTTTATACCCAACACCAGTCCCCCTACTTTCGAGTTTGAATTTCGAATGAAGGAAGTACAGAGAGAGATGGGCACAGCCGAAGCCGTCCCTTCGAATCCCGCACGCTGCCGCCCCCAGATATTTTGGGCATTAATTGTGCGCGTGCCGGAGTCTTTTCGAATTGGGGCAGTACGAAAGGACGCTTTGAAATTCCCGAGGTACACTGGCCCAGGTACGGTGCAATTATGATCCTGCCAACCGTCAGCCGCTTTTAGCCGCCTGCCAGGGGAGTGGGACACGTGCCGGACGCGGACTGGCTTGAGGGGATTCGCGATCATCATGGCGTCGGATTCCAGGGTCTATTTAAACCCGTCCTCCCACCTTTAGGCGCCCTACTCCGTTCCTGAGTTTCGACCAGTGTTTGCCTTCTCTTCGAGAGTCCTGTTTCAGTGGGCATCTTCTCGAGCCGTAGGTGCCTTCCAAATTGTCTCTGTCTTCGTCCCTCCGGTCCCTCAGAGTGATATAGGTTAGTTCCAGCACCTTCAACCTTCTTTCCACCGCCTAGGGACCTCTTCTCTGTCATTGTTTTTTTTGCGTCCCTCCGAGTTAGTTTCCCGTGGCCTCTCGTCCCCCTTTCTACCCGCCTTCTTAGGGACCATTAGAGCCCTGTTTCGAAACTACTCGAAATGTCTTCCGGTTCCTCTGCTCCCTGCAGTTCGGGAGCTCTTCCGCCTCAAACCCCCAGGTCCCCGGCCCTGTAGACAAACCTGCGTCTGGGGCTGGGCTCTGCCCGGTTTTCGCGCCGGGCGCCATTCCATGTTCACTGACCTCGGAGGAACTCCTTCTGATAAGGGTTCAGTACGGAGTTCCTCCGGAGTACGACCTGGAGCTGCCTGGCCCTTTTGACCGGGCCAGCACTCCCCCTCCCGGCCGCTTTTGTCTGTACCAGGAAGCGTTCCGTGCCGGACTCCGGCTTCCGCTTCCTTCCTCTGTTGTTGCCCTCTTCCGCTTCTTAGACATCTCCCTGGCTTCCATGGCCCCGAATTCTTTTAGGTTCTTGATAGGATTTCTCTCCCTCTGCCACGTAGTCGAGGTCCAACCGTCCCTCTCCTTGTTCAGGCACTTCTATACTTTTAAGCACCATCCTTCGGTGAAGGACTGGTGGTACTTCTCCCCTCAGTTCGGCAAGAAGGGGTTGCTGAAAGGTGCCCCTTCTTCGATCCACAATTGGAAGGGGAAATACCTCTTCGTCCACTGCCCGACCCTGAGACTGGGCCTGCCCCCTTGGGGCTCTCTGAGGGATTCTATCCGTCGGGCTCCCAGCCTGGGGGAGGACGACCTCCAGGCCGCCCAGAAGCTTCTAGCTTATTCCGCTCCTTCCCTTCCCAATCTTCTGAGGGAGCAGTTTCTTTTCAACATCGGCCTGAGTCCCCAGGATCCAGCGAGTATTCACCTTTTACCTTATCTTCTCTTTTCATGCCTTTCTTCTCTTCTTCTCTTTACCTCTTCTTCCTTCTCTCTCTCTTTCCCCTCTGTTTCTTTCTTTCTCTCCCTTTTTTTTTTTTTTTTGCTCTTTGACTGATTGGTTTGCTTCTTTTTCTTCTTTCCTTTTCTCTCTCTCTTTTCTCTTTTTCTTCTCTTTTCTTTCTTCTTTTTCTTTTTTTTTTTTTTTTTTTTTTTTAGGAATGGACGCCGAAGCAGCGCGGATGCTCGTCAGGGGCCTGAGGGCTCACAAGAGAAAGGGCGCTGCGACCTCTGGATCGGCGAAGAGGGCCAGGGCGGAGGAGTCGAGCTTAGCTGCACCCGTCCAAGTGGCCTCGACCATCGACATTCCCTCGAATGCCGAGCCAATGACTCCCCGGGCCTCCTCGAGGAGTCCGCCGACTGGGGCCCCGTTCCGGGGGTTCGCTCTACGGAGGCACCCGTCGCGGAGAAAAGAAAGAAATCGGTGGCCCGCAGGGCGAGTAGCCGCCGAACTGCTGCGGACGAGTCCCTCTGCTCCGAAGAGGGGTCGGAGAATCCCTTCAACGATAGGAACTTGATCAGGCGGCTGATCGACGGCTGCATTTTGCCTGACGTCGTGGAGAGGATTGACCGCACCGATCCTGAGCAGCGGGCCTGGGACTCTTTGGGGTCCTTCCTTGAGGTAAGCGGATCTTCATTTACACGGCTACTCGGCCTTTGTCCTAATTCCCTAGCCACCTTTGCAGATTGGGCACCAGCTCCTCGCCTATATCGAGGCGGTGAGCCGCACGAGGAGGGACATCCTCCAGGTGGAGGAACGCTGTCAGGCGGAGGTTGCTCACCTCCAAGCAAAGACGGCCGAAGTAGCCGCCCTCCAGGAGGCCCTGGAAAGGGAGAAGCAAGCTCCGGAGGAGGAGAGGCTGATCTTGGAGGAATCGGCGAGGAAGGCGAAGGCCGAGGTCGCCAACTTGGTCGAGCAAACTCCGATCCTGGTCTCGGAGGCCCGAGCCCTTGCGGTAGAGAATTCAAGGCCTCCGCGGAGATGAGGGACCTGAATGTCCAATTTGGCTAGGAAGCGTTCATTAAGGGGTTCGAGCTCTGCCAAGAGAAGGTGGCCAGAAAATTTCCAGAGCTCGACCTCAGCTTCCTAGGTGAGGAGTCTGAAGATGAGGCCGGTCCCTCGTCAGCCACCACTGCTGTCACAGCCCCCGCGCCGGGGATGCCGAGTTCTTCACCCCCCACCCCTGAGGTCTGAGACCTCCGATCTTGTACCTTTACTTCGTTGCAATTTTTCTTTTCTGTTTGTCTTTAAAAACCATTCAATCAATAAAGTTGGATTTCTTGTTGCGGACGGCTTCTCCTTCCCCTCTCTTTTTCCCTGCTCTTCTTCCTGCAATGAGTCGTGCTTTGACGCTTTTGCCTTCTGATGACAGTGCCCTGCAGAAGCGCTCCCCCTGCCCTTGGGGGTCCCACTGAAATCGACGATCCAACGGCTGAAGAAGGAAGTCCTTCGCCTGACAAAGAAGTTGAAGAAGATGGAAGGCGAGCTCCGCAAGTCGAGAGAAAGTCACTCTGAAGCCACCGCTGAGGCCACCCACTTTCGGAGTCTCCATGTGAAGGGGATCATGGAGTATAGCCGGAGGAAGGCGAACTTCGCAAAGGAACTCGAGGAATGCAAGAAGAGCGCCAGCGACCGAATTTGGGCCCAGGCTGCCAGGATCAGCGCTCTCAAGGTGGAACTGTCAGCTGCAAAGGGGAATATCGGCCAGCTGGAAGGAAATTCATCCCGGCTCTTGGCCCGGGTCGACGATGACCAGAGGTGGTCGCAGAAGGTCTCCGACCTTCAGCAGCAGCTTCAGGACGCCGAGGTGAGCCACGACGTGCAACGGGCTAGCTGGCGCAGGCAGGTGGAAGAATATAAAGAGAGATTTAGGACGGCGGCCGACGAAGTCGTCCGTCTCCAGAGGCAGCTGGCTAACAGGGCACAGCTTACTTCCGCCCAAGATTCTGAAGAGCTCCAAGCCCTAAGAGGCACCGTTGAGGGGATTTCTGTCTCCCTCGGGGAAAAGATAGCTGAGCTGCAACAACTGAAGATCCAACTGGCACTCGAGCGGCGGGCCGTCGCGGACGCAGAGGCGGAATCCGAGGTCTTGAGGAAGAGGCGTCGAGAGGTGGAAGCCGAGAGCCAGCGACTTCGTCGGGCGCTCCAGGATGCGCTGCAGAAAAGGAGAGAGCTAGAAGAAGAAATTGAGAATCTGAGGCAGTCCTGGTTAAGGGACGGAATAGATAATTCTAGGTCGGAGGGAGCAGGGCCTCCTTAGAGCTCTTTTCGTCTTTCTGTCTTTTCATGTATTTACTTCCTTTTTGTCATTTTGCCTTTCTTTCCTTGGCCTTCCTGGCTTTGTAGTGTGTATATCGGAAATGGAATGAAAAGGGCGTTTTGTGTTACCTCGTCCGCGCGTTGCACTAAATTGCTGTCCGTCGAACCTTTCTTGTCGTTTGACTTGTCTGATGTAGACGTCGTTAGGGGGCGCCCGATCGTCGATGCGTTAGCTCGCCTTTCTCATCGTACATGGCCGCGAGCCTGAGCTTGGCCGTCCGGGCTCCGCATTATTTCGGGGATGTCGTTGTCTTCCTAACCGATGTCGAAAGTCTTTTTAGCGACCGGAGGTGTTCGGTAGGAACTCTCCGTTTCAGTTGGGACGAAGTCCTTTAGGTCTTTTGGTGTGGTTCATCCTTCATCTATTCCCGCCGTAGTTCGTCATCCTTCCTTTTTAATTTTCCTCCTCTTTTCGGAGTGAGGGCCTTCCCCCCGCTTTTCGCGGGGTTGCATAGGAGCGAGGAGGTGCCGATGAGGGGCTTTTTCTTTTCACTCGATCTTGTTGGGCGGCCGGGCTTCGCCACCATCAGCTCTTGTTGCAGATGTCGTGGGTGGAACCCGGCTCCCGTAGGAGTCCGGGTGGAATCTTCCTTGGCATCATGGACGGAGCTCAGCTCCCATAGGAGTCCGGACGAAGTCTTCCTTGGCGTCGTGGACGGAACCCGGCTCCTGTAGGAGTCCGGGTGAAGTCTTCCTTGGCGTCGTGGATGGAATCCGGCTCCCGTAGGAGTCCGAGACGGAACTCGGCTCCCGTAGGAGTCCGGGTGAAGTCTTCCTTGGCGTCGTGGATGGAACCCGGCTCCCGTAGGAGTCCGGGTGAAGTCTTCCTGGGCATCGTGGACGGAGCCCGGCTCCCGTAGGAGTCCGGGTGAAGTCTTCCTTGGCGTCGTGGACGGAGCCCGGCTCCCGTAGGAGTCTGGGTGAAGTCTTCCTTGGCATCGTGGACGGAACCCGGCTCCCGTAGGAGTCCGGGTGAAGTCTTTCTTGGCGTTGTGGACGGAGCCCGGCTCCCGTAGGAGTCCGGGTGAAGTCTTCCTTAGCATCGTGGACGGAGCCCGGCTCCCGTAGGAGTCCGGGTGAAGTCTTCCTTGGCGTCGTGGATGGAACCCGGCTCCCGTAGGAGTCCGGGTGAAGTCTTTCTTGGCGTTGTGGACGGAGCCCGGCTCCCGTAGGAGTCCGGGCCTTTCACTTTGCTCGAGCCAGGGCGAGGCTCTCCTCCCGTTCCCGGCTTGGCTGTGGGGGCGCGTTAGGGCGCTATAAGGCCTCTCCCCCCATCCGGTCTAAAAGAACCGGGCCTTCGACTTTGCTCATGTCAGGACGAGGTTCTCCTCCTGTTCCTGACATGGCTGTGGGGGCACATTAGGGCGTTGTAAGGCCTCTCCCCCCATCCGGTCTAAAAGAACCGGGCCTTTGACTTTGCTCATGTCAGGACGAGGTTCTCCTCCTGTTCCTGACATGGCTGTGGGGGCACATTAGGGCGTTGTAAGGCCTCTCCCCCCATCCGGTCTAAAAGAACCGGGCCTTTGACTTTGCTCATGTCAGGACGAGGTTCTCCTCCTGTTCCTGACATGGCTGTGGGGGCACATTAGGGCGTTGTAAGGCCTCTCCCCCCATCCGGTCTAAAAGAACCGGGCCTTTGACTTTACTCATGTCAGGACAAGGTTCTCCTCCTGTTCCTGACATAACTCTGTTTTAAGCGTTCGGAGGGGTCATATCCAGTCGTAATACGCCAGATGGGAAGAGCGCGTCAAGTAGAAAGAAATTTAAATTCGAGGTGAAATTGTAAGTGATACATTTACAGATTTTCCGAGTTTCACGGTCGCGGGTGGCCCGCTCCTCCTTGAGGCCCTCCGATGATGGAGTCGATGATCCCGATGGGAGGCCGATCCCCGGATTGCTCCTCCCTTCTTGGCAGTTCGGGCTGCGGAAGGGCCCTTGGCCGGTCTCCTCTACCCTCAGGCCTGCGGCGGATGAACCTGTCGAGTCGACCTCGCCGAATGAGCTCCTCAATTTCGTCCTGGAGCTGGATGCATTCCTCTGTGTCGTGGCCGTGGTCGCGGTGGTAGAGGTAGAACTTGTTGGGGTTGCGCTTCCCGGGGTGTGTGCGCATCCTCTTCGGCCTAGGGAGCTGCTCCCTGACCTCCATCAGCACCTGGGCCTTGGAGGCGTTGAGGGGGGCGTAGTTGCGGAATCTCCCTGGTGGGGAACCCCGCCGAACCCCGCGATCCGGGCTTCTCTGCCTGTGCGCCCGGGGTGGAGTATGGGTGCGCTTATGCCCGGGAGGGGATCGAGAACGCAGCCGGGCTTCCTTTGGCCTTTTCTCAACTGCGGGCTTACTCGAGTCTCCCGCTTGTCGCTCCCTCGCCGTCTCTTCATCCTTCATTTTGAAGGCTTCTTCCGCTCGGGCGTATCCTTCAGTCCGAGCCAGCAAATCAGCAAAATCCCTGGGATACTTCTTCTCCAGGGAGAACAAAAGATCATTCTTCTGAAGGCCGCCTTTCAGGGCGGCCATGGTGACTGATTGGTCCAAGTTCCGGACCTCCAGTGCCGCGATGTTGAAGCGGTTGATGTAGGCCCGTATGGACTCCCCTTCCCTCTGCTTGATGTTGATGAGGGACTCCGAACCCTTCCGGGGGCGCCGGCTGCTGACAAAATGGGCCACAAATTGATGGCTCATTTGGTCGAAGGAAAAGATGGTGCCCGATTTTAAAGCTGAGTATCAATTCCTCGCCGCTCCCTTCAAGGTAGACGGGAAAGCCCGGCATAAGATGGCATCAGGAGCACTGTGAAGCAGCATCATCATCCGGAAGGCCTCCAGATGATCAACCGGGTCCGAAGTCCCGTCGTAGCTTTCGAACTGGGAAGCTTGAAGTTTGGCGGGATCGGTTCCTGCATGATCATTTGGGAGAAGGGAGGGTCAGTACAAATATCCTCACCATAAGCGGGGGGTGCATGACGGAGTTCTTCAATCCACCGGTTCATCTCCTGAGCCTCCGGTCCAGAAAATCCTCTCGACTTCGAGTCTCGAGGGTCCTCTGGCAGAACGGGGGCAGGGATCTTCCAGGGGTGGAGTCGTGGTCCGATTGAGGGCTCTCTACCCTCGGGTTTGTTTTCCCAGGAAGGACGGGGCGGTTGGCCCAGGTGGCCCGCCCCGCCGTCGGGTTCTGGCATTCCGGAGATGCCCTTTCTGGGTGCGCCGATGCCTGCGGCTGCTGCTGCTGCATTGCTTGCACAGCTTCGGCGAGGCCTCTGACCTGCTGTGTCAGCAAGTCAAACTGCTCCGCGAAGACCACCGCCGCCGGAGGAGGAGGAGGAGGAGGTTGAGAAACAGGAGGGGAGGCCGGAGCCTGAGATCTGGCCGCGGAGGCCATGGACCGTCGCGTGGACGCCTTGCGTGGAGGCATCGAGTATGGATCCCGCGGGGGAAACAAGGAGTGGGTGTCAGAGGAGACGATCTGGGGCGCTCCGTTGAACGCTCCTTTAAGAACAAGGGTACTGCGAAGATACAGCCCCTTCCTCTAGCGCCAATCCTGTTGGTGCAAAAATCCGCTTGCGCCGGAGAAGCTGGAGTTGAGAAAGTCGCGGTCGCCGCTGGGACCTGCAAGGGAAGTCTAAACCGGAGGTGGGGTTGCTCCGGCAAGACCCTCCGATGCTCAAGTCAGTTCTCTGCCTCAACAAGAATGGAGTGTTCGAATGGAGAATTTAGCAAAGTTTTAGGTAAAAACTAGAGCTTAGAGAATAACGTATCTGGGGTTCCCCCTTTTTATAGACGGAGGGTACCACAAACTGATAGCGACGTTCGTAACCATCTGGTAGTGGGCTGCCCATAGTCAGGAGGAATTTATTGCGAAGAGTAGTGGAGCGGAATCGTGGCTATCACCGTAGCTCGCCATGTGGAATCAGTTGCGAGGAGTGAAGCGGCGTCCGTTGTCGTGACTTGCCAGCGGATGGGAGAATCGCGCGGTATCCGTCGCAGAAAGTGGAGCAGGATCATGGCCGTTATTATGGCCTGCCATGGAGTAGTGGAGCTGTGCGGAATCCGTCATAGGAAGTGGAGCAGAGCTACGACCGTTACTGCGGCCTGTCAGGGAGTGATGGAGCTGCGCGGAATCCGCCGCAGGAAGTGGAGCAGGATCGTGGCCGTTAGTATGGCCTGCCAGGGGGCGCAGATCCATCGGTTGAAGTTCGGCAGCGATCGGAGTCCGGCCCCCGTAGGGGTCCGAGCGGAGCCCTCCTTGCGGTTGGGGTCGTGGACGAAGCCCGGCTCCCGTAGGAGTCCGGGCGGAGTCTTCCTGCAATTAAAGTTAAAGGTGAAGTCCGGCTCCCGTAGGAGTCCGGACAAGGCTTACCGACAGCTGATGTTGAGGACGGAGCCCGACTCCCGTAGGAGTCCGGGCGGAGTCTACTTGCGGTTGAAGTTGTTGGCGGAGTTCGGCTCCCGTAGGAGTCCGGACGAAGTCTGCTTGCAGCCGTTGGAGTCGAGGACGAAGCCCGGCTCCCGTAGGAGTCCGGGCGGAGTCTTCCTGCAATTAAAGTTAAAGGCGAAGTCCGGCTCCCGTAGGAGTCCGGACAAGGCTTACCGGCAGCTGATGTTGAGGACGGAGCCCGGCTCCCGTAGGAGTCCGGGCAGAGTCTACTTGC
The DNA here is from genome assembly GCF_000442705.2 of Elaeis guineensis. Lineage (NCBI taxonomy): Eukaryota > Viridiplantae > Streptophyta > Magnoliopsida > Arecales > Arecaceae > Elaeis > Elaeis guineensis. The sequence goes on from NC_026003.2 coordinate 58,750,971, forward strand.
GGTTGAAGTTGTTGGCAGAGTCCGGCTCCCGTAGGAGTCCGGACGAGATCTGCTTGCGGTTGAAGTTGTTGGCGGAGTCCGGCTCCCGTAGGAGTCCGGACGAAGTCTGTCTGCAGCCGCTGGAGTCGAGGACGAAGCCCGGCTCCCGTAGGAGTTCGGGCGAAGTCTTCCTGCAATTAAAGTTAAAGGCGAAGTCCGGCTCCCGTAGGAGTCGGATAAGGCTTACCGGCAGCTGATGTTGAGGACGGAGCCCGGCTCCCGTAGGAGTCCGAGCGGAGTCTACTTGCGGTTGAAGTTGTTGGCAGAGTCGGCTCCCGTAGGAGTCCGGACGAAGTCTGCTTGCGGTTGAAGTTGTTGGCGGAGTCCGGCTCCCGTAGGAGTCCGGACGAAGTCTGTCTGCGGTTGAAGTTGCTGGCGGAGTCTGGCTCCCGTAGGAGTCCGGACGAAGTCTGTCTGCGGCCGCTGGAGTCGAGGATGAAGCCCGGCTCCCGTAGGAGTCCGGGCGGAGTCTTCTTGGAGCCGATTTTGCTGAGGGCTTCGGCTGGGGGTATTTTATACCCAACAAGTTTGTTCTAGACTGCTTAGCTAAGAATCAAGTCCATTTGATTCTCGTTAAAGACGTGGACTTGACCAACTACAACTATTGTAATTGATCTAGAGAAATCCTTGATCTAATCTAAGACAACAATTGATTAGATTTAGTCCATTCTCTAATTAAGTCCATCTTTAATCTAACCATAGGTCTAACCCAATTAATGGACCTAATTCCCACTAACCTATTAACCCAATGTGTTATGGTTTGTGTCTTAGGTTCTTCAATTCATAATCCTAGAACCTAATCAAATAACTTCTTAATTATTAATTAAGTTTTGGGCTGAGGGTTGGGTTCAGCTTTTCGAAAATAATTTTTATATTTATAAAATAATTTTACAATAGGTTCTACCAACCATATTGCATGTTTGATTTATAATCAAGATGCAAATAAAATAAACATGAAACTACTTTAGATCTAATCTGAACAGGTTCATATAATTGAAATAATTTCAACTTTAAACAATTTTTTTGCACAAAAATTATTAACAAAAAGATTTTATTTTAGATTTAAACACTTTTTAAATCTAATAAATCATAAATTTAATCTAGATCATATCTAACAAATTTATGATTAAAGATAGATCTACACGAACTAGGACAACCTTTGCACTATAAGGGATAAACCTTACAGCAGGACAACCTTGCAGTTCGTGATTGATCTAAAATTTTAATTTTAAATTTAATAATTAGATTATAAATTAGATTTAATCTAAGAGATAATCTAAGCATGTATAAATAATCATGTAATAAATAACCTGACTCTGATACCAATTGAAGGAATCAGATCTAGGATTTCAGGATTAGATCTTGAAACTTTTTCAAGATCAGGCAGCGGAAGACTAAAATAAATCAAAATTTATTTTCTAAAACTAGAGAATTCCTTGATCTAAGATTCTATTATATGATTATTACATAGCATTAAATCAAAAATTAAAATATATAGAGCATGAACTACATGTTGATCATATCAATATGTTTCTATACTACATCTAATGTATGTATTAAACAATAAATCAGATCTATTACCTTGCAAGTTAGACATTCTAACCTTGCTGATTCGGGCTTGAGGATGATGTTGTAAACCGCACACACGTCCGGTCTCTAGGAGTCATCCACACGAGCCCACGAATCTCGATCAGAAGTCCTACTTCAGGAAATCGGCATAGTATTCTAGTACTGTGCTGATCCTTCTTCGATGGTTGATCAGATGCCTCCTTCTTCTTGATTTGTGCTCTTCCAAAGATAAAAAATAGGAGTTTTAGATCTGAGATGATCTTAGAAAACTCAAGATGGAGGAAGAAAAGAGATGAAACTAACAATCCTAGAAGAAGACCCTCTTCTTCTTCTCTTTACTCTCTCCTAGACACCCTATCTTATGTCTATTATATCTTCACGACCTAAAGATTTTTCTCTCTGATTTTTGGATGCCCCAAAGGACTCAAATTTTTATGTTCTTCAAAAATTTTATGAAGAAACTCATTTTATAGAGAGAGATATGATAGAGTCCTTGTCTAGGTCAAATACCTAGTCAAGGATTATCCAAACATGGCAAGATAAGGGGCGCCCAACTCTTGGGTGCCTCCTCATTTTCGTGCATGGATCACCAGCAAAGAGTGCACAATATGTACCCTAAAAGTAATAAAAAATCCAAAAAAAATCTAGATAAATTTGGTGCAAAAAGAAAAGAGTTTTGGATTTCTAAAACTCTATCTCATAGAATTTGAAATCCAAACTTATTTCTACTTTGATTTGATCCACAACCACTTTCCATGTATGAAAGAAGAGAGAAAACCTTTTGGATGTGGGAAAGACCTGAGAGAGGGCTTTTGTCACACAAAATAAGAGAAGATTGGTGTGGAATAAGAGAGAGGGCGCGGGGGGGCTTATGTGGCGCAAGGTGAAATCCTAGTTTTACTAGGATTCTATTTTATGACTTGTTTTAATTTGATTTCTCAAACTAAATCAAATTAAAATTAGATCAATCTAATTAAAATAGGTCTTAATCTAATTAAGAACCTAATTTAATCAGATTAAATTAGATTTAAATCTGATTTAATTTTTTAATCAAATTAAAAATTAGATTGACCCAAGTCCTAATTAAACAAGGACTAACTTTTTCCTTGCACTTGGCTTATCTAATAAACCAATTGGACCTGATCCAATCAAGCCAAAATCAAATTAAATTAAATTATATTTAATTAAACTTAATCTCAGTCCATTGGCTTAATCAAATTAAGCCAATTAGCAATTGAATTGCTAATCGATCCTCCTGCAACATTTGCACTAGGTTAAATGTCAATCGTATTGATCATTTAATCCTAGAACGATTCTTAATCATTGATCAACTATCTGATCAGATCATGAACTCTAATGTGTGTGACTTCATAGGTCCGAATCTAAATTGGTAGCACAGAAATAAATTCCTATACCAATCGAAGTGACCATCTAGCAATGGTACCCGACGATCGGATAGGTCGAATGTGTAGAACAACATCCTTAGAACCCATGCGGATATAGTTTCCATATAATTCATCTCCTTGACCAAAATGATCATAGGACACCTCAGAGTTCAACTGTTAACTCTGATCAGGTTGTCCACATTGTATTTCAAAATATCAAATCCATATGATGGATTACCCTGGCCAAAATTTTGCTAAATTGAAATATAGTGACTCATTCTTCTCCAACTCTTGGAGTGGTCAATCCCATCTCAAACACACTCTGACTTCGTAAGTATTTGACTATGCCCAGAAGCCTTCCATCACTAAATTAAAAATTCAGTTAGTCCAGTACCAAAGCACAGTGAATTGCTTGCAAGTCACTGGGGTGATCTCAGGTCTAAGGGACACTTATACCTATATCCCATCAGAAATATTTTCGACAGCAGAATGCTCTGGAGTTGGTCACGTTCAATGATGATGTACCCTTACATCTACCTGTATGTCATACCAATGTCTCCACACTCCTTGGTTAAGAGGACAATCAACCTATATGGCCTACAGCGACCTATGCTCGATAGAAGCTGTCGTCTTTATTAACAGCCTATCATTTGGTCATGAACAGTTTTAAGGACTAATCGATAAATCCTCTCTTTATCGAATCTACATAGTCCTAAGGACTTCATCATAACAACAGAATTCATTAAAAGATGAATGCTTATGTTGAAAATACCAAATATATTTTATTTATTAACAAATCAATTACCATACAAGATTGCTCAACCGTCAATAGGTTGATGATTGATTTTTGAGATACATTTTTCAAACTCATGTTCTAGCATAGAGATATTTTCGGAACATCAATCGTTGATGTACTGAAAGAGAAGAACTGTCTTCTCTTAGGACTTTTTTTTTTCTTTTACAGATTATTTCTGATTTTAGGGAAGTCAAAGAGTTTGACTTCTCCCTCATTCTTCCTCATATTCATCTCTTAGAATGTCTAAGAGATCCGAATAATATTTTTTGGATTAACCATCCAGAGGGATCTGCAAGAAGCTAGCACTTCGAGCAGATCTTCATTTGACAAACCTCCAATTTTGTTGTAGCCTCGTGTGGATCACCTGTAGAGGCCGGACGCGTGTGCGGCTGCAAAAACAACAAAGAAAATCAATCATGGAGTTCACGACGCACATGAAGGTAAGAGATCTGATCTCTTCTCTTATCTAGATGTGATCTAGATTTTAGATCTGAAACTGTTTCAGATCTAGGGTATTGATTTGATCAATACTAAAGCTTTTATTTTTTAATTTATAAATATAATATGATATGTTATAGGTCTTAATTGTAGGGTTTAATAATTTAATTACATGTATTTATAGATTAAATTATTTAATTTACATGTTTCACTACATTATATTTCAAAAATATTTTAAAATTCATGCATAAAACCCTATACTTTTTCCAACACTTTATTCAAGAATATAGGATGCTTCTCCTAGATTTTTCATAAAAAATTTCTTGGACAACCATCTTTTGACCGTGGTCAGCATGGGAATATCATTTCCAATGAGGAGAATATCATCCATGTACAATACGAGGAATGTTATTGTGCTCTCACTGATCCTTTTATATACACATGGTTCTTCTTCATTTTGATGAAATCAAACGATTTGATCGCTTCATCAAAATGATAGTTCCAACTTCGAGAAGCTTGCTTTAATCCGTATATAGATCTTTGCAGTTTGTAGACTCTGTAATCATCATCACCAGATGCGAAATCCATAGGTTGCTCCATATAGATATATTCCTCAGGATATCCATTTAGAAAGGTAGTTTTCACATCTATTTGTTAGATTTCATAATCATAGTAAGCTGCAACAGCAAGCAAAGTGCGGATGGATTTCAGCATGGTTACGGATGAGAAGATTTTCTGATAGTCAATACCCTCGCGCTGACTATAATCTTTAGCCACAAGCCTAGCTTTATAGGTCTCTACCTTACCATCGGCACCTATCTTCCTTTTGTAGATCCATTTACACCCAATGGGTACAATATCCTCAGGTGGATCCACTAAGATCCAGACTTGATTCGAGTGCATTGAGTCAATTTCTGACTTCATAGCATCTAACCATTTTTCGAAATCGATGTCAAACATCATCTTGTCAAAGGTATTAGGATCATCATCGTGACCTTTATCTCTCATAAGGAACATTTTCTTTATTTCCTCTGTAAGCATACCCATGTACCTCTCAAGAGGTCGGGAGACCCTGCTAGATCTATAAGGTGATTGAACATCTACTATTGGCTCATGGATGATGGGTTCTTGAAAATCTATAGTCTTTGGCTCTTCAGAGATCTTTTCTTCGAGCTCAACTAACCTCCCACTGCCACCATCCTAGATAAACTATTTTTTTAGGAGTATGACGTTTCAACTCATAATCACATCGTGGTCTTGTGGAAAGTAGTAGTATCCCATGGATTATTTTGGATACCTTATAAAACGAGATATAATAGATCTATCCTCTAATTTATCCGTCATCTGTTTCTTGACATAGGCCGGACATCCTCAAGTCTTAAGATAATTTAGACTCGACTTCTTATCGAACCATATCTCATACGGTGTGGTAGGAATAGATTTTGATGGAACCCTATTTAACAGGTGAATTACGGTTAAAAGGCATGTCCCCAAAGATATCATGGTAGATTAGTGTTGCTCATCATGGATCTAACCATATCTAATAGGGTTCTGTTCCTTCTTTCGGATATCCTGTTGAGCTGAGGTATTCTAAGAGATGTCTATTGAGAGACTATGCCGTTGTCCTTAAGATATCTCAAAAATTTTTGACTAAGGTATTCACCTCCTCGATCAGATCGAAGAACCTTAATGGATTTACTTGTTTATTTTTTTACTTTATGTTTGAATTTTTTGAACCTTTCAAAAGCCTCAGACTTATATTTCATCAGATACATATACCCATACCTAGATAAATCATCGGTAAAGGTAATGAAGTAGCTATAACCACCTTTGGCCTGCACATCAAATGGCCCACACACATCGATGTGTACCAGAATAAGTAACTCAGTGGCCCTTTCTCTATGTCCTACAAAGAGTAACTTGATCATCTTTCCTCGAAGGCAAGATTCACAAGTCAGAACAACTCTGGGTTAAGAGAGCCAAAGATCCCATTTTTTTTAAATTTATTTATCCTGTCCTCTCCGATATGATCTAGTCTATGGTGCGATAAGTACTTCTAGTTAATTTTATCTCTAGATCTCTTTTGGCCTATGGCACTCACACTTGCTCGTTTAAGTTCACATTCACATCAATATGCAAGTGATAAAGATTGTTAATTAAAAGATCTCGTGTAATCAATTTATTTCATAAATAAATGAAATAAAATTTTTATTGAAACTAATTTCGAAACCTTCCTGTACTAGCACAGATCCGAAAATCAAATTTTAACTAGCTACAGGAATATAATAATAGTCCTTTAAATCTAATCTAACATCAAATGGTAATCGAAAAAAGTAAGTGCTAACAGCCTCTGCAGTAATTTTTGCTCCATTGCCGACCCGAAGGATCATGTCACCTTCTCTTAACCTCCTACTTTCTATCAGATCTTGCATTGAGGTACATATATGAGCACTCGAGCCAGAGTCTAATACCCAACTAGAAGTAGAAGAAATCATAAGGTTAGATTCAATTATGAGCATACCTTTAGAAGGTTTATCATCCTTTTTGATCTTTAGGCTCTCCAAGTATTTTGGACAGTTCCTCCTTCAGTGGCCTTCAGCATGACAGTGAAAATATTTTCCTTTTGCTTTGGCCTTATTAGAAACTTCCTTCTGTGGTCTGTTCTCCTTTTTCTGCTTCTTGACAGATTTAACCTTCTTCTTCCCAATAGACTTTTTCTTGGAAGAAGTTCGCTCCACAGCGAGAATAGTACCCTTTGAACTCTTCAAGGTTCCCTCCGTAGTGATCAACATATTGATTAGTTTAGGTATAGTGCAATCGAGCTTGTTCATATAAAAATTTACAATAAATTGACTATATGAACTCGTAAGGGATTGAAGGATCAGATCTATTTGTAATTCTTTTTGTATTTCTAGCCTGAGCTTCCCAAGCTCCTCAATATCTTTGATCACTGTCATACAGTACTCATGGACAGACTGCCCTTCGCACATCTTCAGATTGAAGAGTCTTTTGGACCCTTCAAAGCGTACTGTACGGCTCTGCTCACCATACAACTCTTGTAGGTGAGTGATCATAGCCCTGGCAGTGAGCATATACTTATGCTGGCTTTGTAACTCATTTGACATAGAAGCCAGTATATAGCACTTAACCTGACTGTCTTCATCCGTCCACTTCTCAAAAGCAACCCTTTGCTCAGCAGTAGGACGGTTTGATAACACTATGGGTTCTTGGTCGAGTACATGTCCTAATTTTTCTGAGGTCAGAATAATTCTGAGGTTTTTGAGCTAGTCTTTGTAATTGTACCGGTCAAACGATTGGTTTTAAGGATGCGGGTTAGAGAGTTTGAGGCTGACATTGTTTAGCTACTAGAGTAAAGATTCAAGTTAGACTTTTGTACTTAATTATTATATTTACTTCTAGAGATTTTAAGATGCAAACAATGACTCCCACTAATTTATCGGATCCCTCCACTCCCCGAGAAGAAAACGAAAATCCTAATGTGACAAAGGATTTCTAGTGGGTGCTGCGATCCCATCAATAACATGCATCTTACATAACAGTTATTGGTAACATACACACCGATGTGTAGGCAACTCTTTGCCTAGATGCTTCTCTAAGCATGTTACAGTGACTTAGTCTCTAAGTCATGTAGCACCTAACAGTTATTGTCCACACTTTTTAGTTAAGCCCGACCCACCATTTACAAGTAGGTGCAATGTCGTCATTGGGTCCCTCACCTAGCAATTATTGGATCCAATCCCATCCTTATCTTGGAGCAACTCTTTGCTAATAGAGTGGTTGCATGTTCCTGATGCAACTAAACCACCATGACCAGCCAAGAACAATTAATGCTGGTAGCACGCCCGTACATCTACAATGATAGAAGATCTATGGACTTAATATTTGTGGAGAGGTTTAAGTTTAGATCTCATCTAATCAGTTATCATATGATCGATCTATTTGGCATGGGCTAAATCAAACCGCTAAGCAACCTTATTCAAGACCCAATCTTCCAAATTGGCTAGGTAAGTGGAGATCGATGGGGGTCCTCCCATTGCTTTCCTTAGGTATCAATAAATAGACTAGGTAAGCGAATGAAATCAATTAAATAATCATGTCTCAATTACTTACGTTAGACACCAATAAGTCAATTGATCCAAATAGGTTGGCTCAAATGAATCAGGCTCAAACCATTGAGCCAAATTAAGTCCTTAGGTTAATCGATTCTACATATGGGACTTGATTGATTTGACCAACAATAATTACATGATCATATAACTTAATTGATCTAGCTCTAATCAACATTTGACTCGATTTGATCAATTACTTAATCAAATTAGATCCATATGATTCAAATAAAAAATCTTAGATGCAATCCTATTACATGACCTATTTTTGATTTTTTCATAACCAAAATTCTTATGCACAAACAAAATTTTAGATTCTAAAATCAGATTTTAGATCTAAATTTTTTACATTAAAGTAAGTTTAAAATTATGAAAATAATTTTTAGATTTAACATACAAACATATATCACATATATGCATGTAAAATTCAGATCTAAATGAAATTCAGATCTACTACATGATATCATATATCTTATATACTAATCATGGATCATATCAAAAGTAATTTTATGATCTTAAGTATGCAATTATATATCTTATATATGAATTATAAATCAGGTCATAAAAAATTTTAGATTTATGCATGCATCTACATATCATGTGAACATGAACTAGAAACAATTCTAGATCAAATTTCAGATCTATGCATGCTTTGACATATCAACTATATGTTCTAAAATCAAATCCAAAATAAAATATTAGATTCAAAGATTCATCTATACATCTCATGTATCAAGAGGATTTTAAAATTTTTTTCAAAATATGTATGATAACTTCAGCAATATGAAACTCATAGCTCTGATACCACTATTGGAATTCGAAGTTTGGGGCATGCATATGTATTTCAATTTTTTTTTCTAAACACTGCAGTGGAATACAAGATTAAAATACTTTTAATTTGAATCATACTTGCATAAAACATAAAACTACAAGGATCTAGTTCATGTGTTGAAATTGACATATGCTAGAATTCAGATTGTGATCAAATCACATACCTGTTTCGTAGTCTTTTTTTCTTCAAATCTGGAACTGAAAAAGAAGAGATTTTTTTTTAGCTACACAAGTGCTTGGCCTCTATGGGTATCCACTCAGGATCAGCCTAGAACAGTTCTCTTCAAATTGAATTTTTTTCTCTAAGAAAATTCAGTCTGCTGAATCTGAACGAAGCCTGGATCGTGATCAACACTTGATCTCTTTCCTTGATCTTCTTCTTCTCTTCTTCTCTTTCCTTTCTCTCCTTAAATTTTGCTGCTACCAGCAGGTGGAAACCAGCAAGGAGGGATGCCCAACCAGCCTTGGCGTGGAGGAAAAGGGAGGATGCCCAAAGAGTGGGGACGTGTGGGACGCCAAGGGAGAAGATAGGGAGAGAGGAAGAGAGGGTGTGGGGTCTTCAAGGGTGGCATGGGGCTGCTATTTTGGATGCTCTAGGGATCTTAGGAGAGGTCCTTTTAAATAGGCATGAGGATTAAATCCTATTCAATCTCATAATACAAGTCCTACTTGCATTAGGTTTCCTAATAACTTAAGTTATTCAACTTACATTAGGAATCCTATTAGGTGCCAACTCTTAGAGCCCTTGTACTCAATTAAACACACCCTCTTTTGCACCCAATGGATGTCCCATATCAGATTAAAAGGCCCTTTAATCATGGGACACGTCCAACATGATCAAATCAAGGTGGCACCCCATAATAACTATCAAGAAAAATTAATTAAGGACTTGCATCCTAATTTAATTGATCCAAAACATTAGACACCCAACAATTGAAGTCAAATAAATCTTATTCATGTAGATCATTAGTAGGTAATTAAGTTTGAATTATCTTATCAAATAAAAAATTCAAGCGAAAAAAGGAATCGGATCTAAGTTACCTTGAACCTAATAGGATTTCTCTAAACCCAATTAACACTTCATAAGCTCATTTGCTAATTCCAAGCCTATTCTCTTTATTGTATGACCCCATAGGTTCCATTCTATCTGATAGTGAGATATACAATGATCTCTATCAAAGTATTATTAAAACTCTTTTTAATGGGTCAGAACAATTTCACACTAACTCATCAAGGATTGTCGATCCAAAATAACCGTAGTTAGCTCTCACAATCTACAAGTGACACCTAGCAGTATGTAGTGACAATCCAGCAGAACTGCAATGAATCTCTAGGTGTAGTTAACGTATGATTCAATCCCTCTATCGTGAGTCCCGACTTGATGGCAGGTCATGAATAAATCATCAAATTTCAACATCAGTCATATGATAGTTTTGACTAACTCAAGTCCAAATATGATTCTTATGGAAACTCTTTTCTATCAATCACACTACTATGGCCATAGATTCTTGGACTTAGCCTTTCAAATTTTATAGGACTACTCCTCTCTATCAAGATTGATAGATTTCATCTTGATGTATATCTTACTTCTACAATGGACCAACTGTCACTAACATCCACTACAAGGGCTCATTGAGACCCATGTTTATGTGTCCGTTAAACTTCAGTGCCTCACTACGAGCAGTAGTACAATCTTTGATCAAAAGACCATTCACACAACTTCAGCATCGAGATAATCACTGACGATTGAATAGAAATCCAAATGATCTCTCGTATGGTCATGCTCAATACTAGTTATTCTCTAACAGCTACCCACACTCATCGTCCAGTGTCTCTACACGTAGATCAGAGACTCATCTATCTCGAAGGAAGTGATCTGTGTGTCAGTCTATCTAGATCGATCACCATCCTCATGATGATCCTATGATCGAAAGTATTTAGAATATAAATACATGTCTTTAATTCTCAATACTTTGAGAATATGTATCGAAAACTAATTCCATGGATGATTTAAAGATACATTACACTTGAATAAAAAATAAATTTATCCTTTTATTGATCAAATCAATGTATTAAGTATAAAATTATATCTTAGAGTTATTACAATATGTCAGCCATATTGGCTTCTAGGACATACATCTAATACCATCTTCTCTAGATAAACTTCCATCTTTGGCTGGCTTAATTACTTTACCAGTGAATCTGCCACATTATCTGTAGAGTCTACTTTTCGTATTTTGATATATTTTTTTTCGAGATAGTCATGTATGATATGAAACTGTCGCTCAATGTACCTAAATTTTTGATAAGACCTCTGCTCCTTAGTAAGTGCTATGGCTCCATTGTTATCGCAATAAAATGGTATAGCATCCTATGTCATTATCCCAAGCTCTACAATGAACTTCTTGAACCAGAAGCCTTCCTTTATAGCATTTGAGGTAGTGACATATTCAACTTCTGTGGTTGATCTGCTATGATGGGTTACTTAGAACTCTTCCAGCTGACTACGCCACCATTGCATACAAACATATATTCTAATATAAATTTTCTATCATTAGGATCAGATATAAAGTTTGAATTAGTATATCCCTCGATTCGTAACTAAGAACCTCCTTTAAAGACCAAGAACAAATCCTCAGTTTTTTTGTAGTACTTAAGGATGTTCTTCACAGTTATCTAGTTCTTGTAGTCTGGATTCGATTGATATCTGCTCGTAACACTCACAGCAAGAGCAAGATCAGGTCAAATACACAACATGACAGATATGAGGCTCCCTATGGTTGAGGCACAAGGAATCCTACTCATGCATTTAACTTTCTCAAATGTGGTCGGACCACATCATCTTGAAAAAATTAATACCATGTCTAAGAGGTAAGAGTCCTCTTTTAGAGTTTTTCATGCTGAACCTCTTCAGTATTTTTACTATATACGGCTTTTGTGATAGGCCAGCATCCTTTTAGATCTATCCCTATAAATCTTTATTACAAGGATATAGGATGCTTTCCCTAGATCTTTCATTGAGAATTTCTTGGACAACCATCTTTTGATCGAGGTCCGTATGGGAATATCATTTTCAATAAGAAAAATATCATCCATGTACAATAAGAGAATTGTTATTGCACTCCCACTGACCCTCTTGTATACACAAGATTTCTCTTCATTCTTGATGAAATCAAATGATTTAATCGCTTCATCAAAATAAAGATTTCAACTCCGAGAAGCTTGCTTGACTCTGTATATGGACCTTTATAGCTTGCAGACTCGGTGATCACCATCACCAGATATGAAATCTAAAGGCTGCTCCATGTAGATATCTTCCTCAAGATATCCATTTAGGAAAGCAGTTTTTACATCCATATGTCAGATTTTATAATCATAGTAAGTTACAACAGCAAGCAGAGTGTGGACGGATTTCAGCATGGTTATGGATGAGAAGATTTTCTGATAGTCAATACCTTCACGCTGACTATAATCTTTTACCACGAGCCTAGCTTTATAGGTCTCTACCTTACCATCGGCACCTATTTTTCTTTTGTAGAACCATTTACACCCTATGGGTACTATACCCTCGAGTGGATCCACTAAGGTCCATACTTGGTTCGAGTGTATCGAGTCAATCTTTAACTTCATTGCATCTAATCATTTCTCAGAATCGATGTTAGACATCGTCTTGTCAAAGATATTAGGATCATCACTATGATCTTTATCTTTCTTAAGAAATATTTTTTTTACTTCCTCTGTAAGCATACCCATATACCTTTCAGAAGGTTGAAAGATCTTGCTAGATCTATGAGATGGTAGAGGAACATTAAGTACTGGCTCGTGAATAATGCATTCTTGAGGATCCATAGCTCTTTGCTCTTCAAAAATCTTTTTTTCAAGCTCAACTAACCTCCCTCTTCCATCATCCTGGATAAACTATTTTTTTAGGAATATGGCATTCTGACTTATAATTATATTATGATCTTATGGAAAGTAGTAGTATCCCATTGATTCTTTTGGATATCCTGTAAAACAAGCTATTATAGATCCATCCTCTAATTTATCAGCCATTTGTCTCTTGACATAAGTCGGACATCCTCAAGTCTTAAGATAATCTAGACTTGACTTCTTAACGTGCCATATTTGATATGATGTGATAGGAATGAATTTTGATGGAATCCTATTCAATAGATGAATAGTAATTAATAAGGTATATCTCCAAAGATATGAGGATAAATCAGTGAAGCTCATTATAGATCTGACCATATCTAATAGGATCTTATTTCTCCTTTTGGATATCCAATTGAGTTGAGGTGTTCTAGGAGGAGTCCATTGAGAGACTATGCCGTTGTTCTTAGGATATTTCAAAAATTTTCGACAAAGTATTCACCTCCTCGATCAGATCGAAGAACCTTAATGGATTTGTCTGTTTGTTTTCTACTTCATTTATGAATTACTTGAACTTTTTAAAGACTTCAAACATATTTCATCCGATACACATGCCCATACCATGACAGATCGTCGGTAAAGGGGTGATGAAGAGCTATAACCATCCCTAGCCTGCACATCAAATAGCTCACATACATCAGTGTGTACCAGGGCAAGTAACTCGATTGTCCTTTTTTCATGTCTCACAAAGGATAACTTGGCCATTTTTCCTCGAAAACAAGATTCACAAGCTGGATATAATTTTGAATCAAAAGAGCCAAGAATTTCATCTTTTTTCAGTTTGTTTATCCTGTCCTCTCCAATATGGCTTAGTCTATGATGCCACAAGTACTTTTAGTTAGTTTCATCTCGAGTCTCTTTTGACATACGACACTCACTACTTGCTCATTCAAATTCACATTCGCATCAATATGCAAGTGATAAAAATGGTCAATTAAAAGGCCACGTACAATCAATTTATTTCATAAATAAATGAAATAAAAGTTTTTATTGAAATTAAAATCAAAACTATCCTATGCTAGTATAGATACAAAAATCAAATTCCGATTAGCTACAGGAACAAAATAATAGTCTTTCAAATCTAATCTAAATTTTGATGGAAATCAAAGAGGATAAGTGCCAATAGCTTTTGCAGCAATTTTTGCTCCATTGTCAATCCGAAGGATCATGTCACCTTCCCTCAACATCCTATTTTTTATTAGATCATGTATTGAAGTACATATATGAGCACTCGAACCAGAGTCCAATATCCACTAGAAGTAGAAGAAACCATGATGTTAGATTCAATTACGAGCATACCTTCTAAAGGTTTGCCATTCTTTTTGGTCTTCATGCTCTCCAGATAGAGTGGACAGTTCCTTCTCTAGTGGCTTTCAACATCATAGTGGAAACCCTTTCTCTTTGCTTCAGCCTTCTTTGAAATATCCTTCTTTGGCTTGCTCTCTTTTTTTTGCTTCTTTATGGATTTATTCTTCTTCTTCCAACTAGACTTTCTCTTAGATAAAGAAGTCCACTCCACAGCGAGAACAGTGTCCCTTGAACTCTTTAAGGTTTCCTTAGTAGTGACCAACATGTTGACCAATTTGGGTATGGTGCAATCAAGTTTGTTCATATGAAAATTTATAATAAATTTACTATATGAACTCGTAAGGGATTGAAGGATCAAATTCATCGGTAATTTTTTTTGCATATCAAGCTTGAGCTTCTCAAATTCTTCAATATCTTTGATCACTGTCATATAGTGCTCTTCAGATTGAAAAGTTTCTTGGATACTTCAAAATGTACTGTGCAGCTCTACTCACAATACAACTCTTGTATGTGAGTAATCATAGATCTGACAGTGGGCATATACTCATGTTGGCAGTGGGCATATACTCATGTTAGCTCTGTAACTCGTTTGATATGGAAGCCAACATATAGTACTTAATCTAACTGTCTTCATCCGTCTATTTTTCATAAGTTGTTCTTTGCTCAATAGTAGGACGGTTTGGTAACACTAGGAGTTTTTGATCAAGTATGTGGCCTAATTTTTTAGAAGTTAGGATAATTATGAAGTTTTTAAGCCAGTCTTTGTAATTGGTTCCGATCAAATGATTGGACTCAAGGATGTGGACTAGAGGGTTTGAAGCTAACATTGTTTAACTACGAGAGTAGAGATTTAAGTTAAATTTTTATACTTTCAAATTTATATTTGCTCTAGAAATTTTAAGATGCAAACAATGACTCTCACTATTTTTCGGAATCCCTCCACTCTTCAGATGGGAAACAAAAATTCTAACGCAATAATTAGATTTCTAGTGGGTGTTACGGTCCCACCAATGTCATGCACCTCATCTAATAGTTATTGATAACATACATATCGATGCATAGACAACCCTTTATCCAGATGCTTCTCTAAATATGTTGCAGCCACTTGGTCTCTAAGTTATGTGGGCTTACCTAACAATTATTGATCACACTCCTAAGTTAAATCCGACCCACCATTAACTAGTAGATGCAAAGCCATCATTGGAACCCTCATCTAATAGTTATTGGGGCTAATTATATATTTATTCTAGAGCAACTCTTTGCTAATAGAGTGGTTGCATGTTTTCGGTGCAATTGAATCACTGTGACTAATCGAGAATGATCAACACCAGTACCACATCCATACATCTACAACGGTAGAAGACCTATGGACTTAATATTTATGGAGATGTTTAGATTTAGGTTTCATCTAATCAGTCATTATATGACTGATTTAATTTGCATGGGCTAAACTAAACCACCAAGCAACCATATTTAAAACTCAATCTTTCAAATGACTAGATAAGTAAAGATCGGTGGGGTTCTCCTTATTGCTTTTCTTAGACACCAATTGTCACGCCCCCGACCCGAGATTGTGAATCGAGGGTCGCGGCAACCGCCGCATACTCATGAAGAACTCTCTCCATAAGCATGCAAGGCATCTCATCACGATATCAATGCATCGCAGTGGAATAAATTCAAATAATTATTATTCAACTGTAATTCAAGTAATTAAATCAAATGTCTTACATCCAATAAATTTCTTTTACTAAACAATAAATCTAAGTTCAATGAAGTTGAAAACGCTAATTTTCGCCTCTAAAAGCTCTGTCCTAATATTTCTTCCCACGCTCGAAATTAATTATCCGAATCTGAAAAAATAGAAAGAAAGGTAATGAGCTAGACAGCCCAGTAAGTAACAAGTATCTCTACCAGATATTTCAGATATTATATAATTTTCAAGAATAATACTGCAATAAACATAAAAATATATTTCATACTGATTTAATGCAAATCCAATAATTTCAAATATTCACATATAATATATTCATAAATCCGATTCGATTCAAAAATACTCGTAACTCAACAGCCTTGACTATGACCAACGTTTAACCTCCATTGGCGGGGTCCACAGAATACCAGCGCACAACCCCCACTGGCAGGGTCCAGAAATACCAGCGCACAACCCTCACTGGCAGGGTCCACAAATACCAGCGCACAACTCCCACTGGCAGGGTCCACAAAGTACCAACGTATAATTCCCATTGGCGGGGCCCACTGAAATATAGTTAGGCTGAGAGCATAAATCCGATCTATATCAAAACACTTAGTACCACAATATATATCATAATCTTTCACTAACATGTGCATAAATCGATATATCATAACATTTCAAAAGCACTTTTCTTTCAAAACATAATTTCATAAATCATGCATAATTTCAGAAAATAATTATTTATTTTCAGAATAAATATGGAATATCTCGAGAAGATGATTCATTACTTACCTTTCACGGAGCACTGAATGAACGGATCGACTAACTTCTAGGAGATTCTTCCGTGCCTATTATCCAAAATTATATTTTTATATTAATTTTAATTCAAAATTAAATCTAACAAATCCCAAAATCAAAATCTCGCTTAAAGTCAGACTTGTCTCTAAACTCGATCAGAATCATCAGATGAAGCCTTCCCCTATGCTAATCTTAGAAGGGTAACTTTAGAGAGAGAGAAATCCATCCAGAGAGAGAAACAAGCTAGAGAGAGAAAATTCTAGAGAGAGAAAGTAGAGAGAAAAGTCCAATTCCAGAGAGAGAAAATCAGGGTTCAATCTGAAAGAAGAGAGAGAAAGTCTCTCTCTCATCAATTTCATTTTTTATTTATTTATTTATTTATTTATTTATTTATTTACTTACTTATATATATATAAAAATATATATATATTTATTATTATTATTATTATTATTATTATTATTATTTCTTTTCTTTTCTTTTCTTTTCTTTTCTTTTTTTTTTCTTCTTTTTCTTCTTTTTCTTTCCTTTTCTTTTCTTTTTCTTCTTTTTCTTTCCTTTTCTTTTCTTTTTCTTCTTTTTCTTTTTTTTTCTTCTTTTTCTTTCCTTTTCTTTTCTTTTTCTTCTTCTTCTTTTTCTTCTTTTCTTCTTTTTTTTTTTTCTTGGTTCTTCCCACGCCGGAACAGGGGACCGGCGTTCCCTCTTTTGCCGGGCCGTTCAGGCCACGG
Source organism: Elaeis guineensis (assembly GCF_000442705.2). Classification (NCBI taxonomy): domain Eukaryota; kingdom Viridiplantae; phylum Streptophyta; class Magnoliopsida; order Arecales; family Arecaceae; genus Elaeis; species Elaeis guineensis. The sequence continues at coordinate 58,768,611 of NC_026003.2, forward strand.
CCACCGCGGCGGAGGCCGGCGGCCGACGGGGGCCACTCCCCCGGTCACAGAGGAGACATGGCCGGCGATCAATTCCGATCGCTGGCGTCGGAAAATTCAAGAAAAAGAGACCCAAAAACAGGGTCTCTTTCCCGAAGGAAAATCGGTGACTTTCGTCGCTGGCAGCCGTGCACAGGAGCATGGGAGGAAGGAGAAGAAAGAGGGGAGGAAGAGGAAAAACTTATCTCAGCCTCCGGAGACCTCGTCGGCGGCAATCACGGCGAGAAATCAAAGGGTGTCCGCGGCCTTCGATCGAGAAAAATGGAGAGAAAGAGAGAGGGAGAAGGTCGATCTTCGGTCTCAAGGGGGGAGGGGGTCTTCTTATAGAGGACCCTAGGACTCCGGGGGGTCCTAGGAGTCCTAATTTGCCCGGGACTCACCGGAGAAGAAGACTCCTATCGGGAGTCTTCTTCCTAATTTTTGCATCCCCTGTTTTGTTTTTTTTTTTTTTTTTTTGGGCTTTGATCTGCTGGCTGGGCTGGGCTTGGTTGGGCTATCACATTCTTCACCCCTAAAAAGAAATTTCGTCCTCGAAATTTTTCATACCTGTCACCATTGTATTGGAAGCCTGTGGATTCTGTTGAGTAAGCGCATAAACTCTTCTCTGGGTTTTAGAAATCTGTCCACCACCCTTATGTTGTCCTTCATGAGTTCTTTTGCCAGCTTGATTTTCAATATTTAGCAGGCAGCTAGCAATTTTATGATCCATCTGACCACATTTGAAACAAGCACCTGTATTCCAATAGCAATCCTTGTCTGCATGATTTTTGCCACATCTGGAGCACTACTCAGCGTCAATCTGTTGAGTCTTATTGTCTATTGCTCCCTTAACTGATCTTTTGATATTTTTATTATTATGATGCTCATACTTTAACGTCCCAATATTCCTAATGTTTACCCACCTACACTCATACTATGTCAAATTTTATGTGTCATAATTTATCTACTTATGCTCTGATACCATATTAATTGTCACGCCCCCGACCCGAGATTGTGAATCGAGGGTCGCGGCAACTGCCGCATACTCATGAAGAACTCTCTCCATAAGCATGCAAGGCATCTCATCACGATATCAATGCATCGCAGCGGAATAAATTTAAATAATTATTATTCAACTGTAATTCAAGTAATTAAATCAAATGTCTTACATCCAATAAATTTTTTTTACTAAACAATAAATCTAAGTTCAATGAAGTTGAAAATGCTAATTCTCGCCTCTAAAAGCTCTGTCCCAATATTTTTTCCCACGCTCGGAATTAATTATCTGAATCTAAAAAATAGAAAGAAAGGTAATGAGCTAGACAGCCCAGTAAGTAACAAGTATCTCTACCAGATATTTCAGATCTTATATAATTTTCAAGAATAATACTGCAATAAACATAAAAATATATTTCATGCTGATTTAATGCAAATCCAATAATTTCAAATATTCACATATAATATATTCATAAATCCGATTCGATTCAAAAACACTCGTAACTCAACAGCCTTGACTATGACCAACGTTTAACCCCCATTGGCGGGGTCCACAGAATACCAGCGCACAACCCCCACTGGCAGGGTCTAGAAATACCAGCGCACAACCCCCACTGGCAGAGTCCACAAATACTAGCGCACAACCCCCACTGGCAGGGTCCACAAAGTACCAACGTATAATCCCCATTGGCGGGGTCCACTGAAAATAGTTAGGCTGAGAGCATAAATCCGATCTATATCAAAAACTTAGTACCACAATATATATCATAATCTTTCACTAAACATGTGCATAAATCGATATACCATAACATTTCAAAAGTACTTTTCTTTCAAAACATAATTTCATAAATCATGCATAATTTCAAAAAATAATTATTTATTTTCAGAATAAATATGGAATATCTCGAGAAGATGATTCATTACTTACCTTTCATGGAGCACTGAATGAACGGATCGACTAACTTCTAGGAGATTCTTCCGTGCCTATTATCCAAAATTATATTTTTATATTAATTTTAATTCAAAATTAAATTAACAAATTTCAAAACAAAATCTCGCTTAAAGTTAGACTCATCTCTAAACTCGATCAGAATCATCAGATGAAGCCTTCCCCTACGCTAATCTTAGAAGGGTAACTTTAGAGAGAGAGAAATCCATCCAGAGAGAGAAACAAGATAGAGAGAGAAAATCAGGGTTCAATCTGAAAGAAGAGAGAGAAACTCTCTCTCTCATCAATTTCATTTTTTATTTATTTATTTATTTATTTACTTACTTATATATATATATAAATATATATATATATTTATTATTATTATTATTATTATTATTATTATTATTATTATTATTTTTTTTTTTTTTTTTTTCTTTTCTTTTTTTTTTCTTCTTTTTCTTCTTTTTCTTTCCTTTTCTTTTCTTTTTCTTCTTTTTCTTTTTTTTTTTTCTTCTTTTTTTTTCTTGGTTCTTCCCACGCCGGAACAGGGGACCGGCGTTCCCTCTTTTGCCGAGCCGTTCAGGCTCCGCGCGGCGGCCGACGGGGGCCACTCCCCCGGTCACAGAGGAGACATGGCCGGCAATCAATTCCGATCGCCGGCGCTGGAAAATTCAAGGAAAAGAGACCCAAAAACAGGGTCTCTTTCCCAAAGGAAAATCGATGACTTTCGTCGCCGGCAGCCGTGCACAGGAGCATGGGAGGAAGGAGAAGAAAGAGGGGAGGAAGAGGAAAAACTTACCTCAGCCTCCGGAGACCTCGTCGGCGGCAATCACGGTGAGAAATCAAAAGGTGTCCGCGGCCATCGATCGAGAAAAACGGAGAGAAAGAGAGAGGGAGAAGGTCGATCTTCAGTCTCAAGGGGGAGGGGGTCTTCTTATAGAGGACCCTAAGACTCCAGGAGGTCCTAGGAGTCCTAATTTGCCCGGGACTCGTCGGAAAAGAAGACTCCTATCGGGAGTCTTCTTCCCGATTTTTGATCCCCTGTTTTGTTTTTGTTTTTTTTTTTTTTGGGCTTTGATCTGCTGGCTGGGCTGGGCTTGGTTGGGCTATCACACCAATAAATTGATCAGATCAGTGAACAGAACTAATTAAATAACCACATCTCAATTACTTGCCTTAGACACTAATAGGTTAATTGGTTCAAATAGATTAGCTTAAGTGAATCAGGCTCAAGCCATCGAGTTAAATTAGGTCCTAATGTTAATCGATTCTATATATGGGATTAATCGATTTGATCAACAACAATTACATGATCTTAAACTTAATTGACCTAATCTTAATCAATACTTGACTTGATTTGATCAATTACTTCATCAAATTAGACCCATTATGTTCAAATCAAAAAATCCTAGATGTAATCTAATTACATGACTTAATTTTTGATTTTTTTATGACTAAAATTCTCATACACAAATATAAATTTTAGATTCTAAAACTAAATTTTAAATCTAAATTTTTTATATAAAAGTTAAGTTTTAAATCATAAAACTAATTTTAGATTTAACATACAAGCATATATCTCATATATGTATGTAAAATTTAGATCTAAATAAAAATTCAGATCATAACATGATATATATCTCGTATATAAATCATGAATCATATTGAAACTAATTTTTAGATATAAATATGCAATCATACATCTCATATATAAATTATAAATTAGGTCAAATTAATTTTTAGATTTATACATGCATCTATATATCATATATACATGAACTAGAAACTGATCTAGATTAAATTTTAGATCCATGCATGCCTTCACATATTAAATATATGAACTAAAAATTAAATCTAAATAAATTTTAGATTTAAAAATAATCATCTATACATCTCATGTATCAAGAAAAATTAAAATTTGAAATTTGTTTCAAAACATATATACCAATTTCATGTATATGAAATCCGTGGCTCTAATACTATTTTTGGAATTTTTATGAAGGACATGCATGAATGTTTCAAAATTTTATTTTCTAAACAACATAATGGAATAGAAGATTAATTTTTTTTTAATTTAAATTATGTATACATAAAATATAGAACACATGAATCTACTTCATATGTTGAAACTAAACATATACTAAATTTTTATTGAAATTAAATATGTGATCTTATTATGTACCTATTTTATAATTTTTTTCTTCAAATCTAGATTTGAAAGAGAGAACGTTCTCTCTTAGCCACGCAAGTATCCGATCTCTATAGGTATCCACTTAAGATCAGCCTAGAATAGCCCTCTTTGATGTTGATCTTTTTTCTTTAAGAATAATCACCCTGTGAATCTGAACGAAGCCTGGATCGCGATCAACTCTTTGATCCTTTTCTTGATCTTTTTCTTCTCTTATTTTTTTTCTTGATTATGAAGTAACTAAGATCTGAAAACCAGTAAGAAAGAGGGCGTTAGAAAATATGGTGGTTTCATGCGTATAGTTTAAAAATTTTATATAGCAGAAGTAAATTAAATAAAAACTTTTTAATTTAACAACACACCATCTCATCTGTAAATCACATGCTGGAACTTGACATGAACATGTGACCTTAATCTAAAATCTAAAAAAAAAATAAATGATATTAGAAGAAAAATCAGAGATCTGATCTCCATATCTTCGGATCCTACGGATATCTAAGGTTTGAGTCATAACCACGCAAGCGCCCAACCTCTGCTGGTATCCACATAGAGATAGCTGATCAAAGCACTAAGATCATTGATGTGCTAGCATCTTGCAGGCCATGCTCAGTTTTGGATCTGAATTTTCTTCTAGAACTTGAAGAAGATGAACACTGCACGAAGTCTTTCACACAGATCTGATGGGATTTGAACCAGACCACCAGAAGAAAAGAAAAATCTTTCTTCTTCTCTTCCTCTCTCTCTAATTTTCTCCCTAAGATCTAATCTCCTCTAATTTTTGGGCATGGAGGTGAAGGAAGAAGGAAGGGTGGCATTGAGAAGAAGTTGTGCGGTAAGAAAAAACTTCCCATCATTATTAGCGCATGCCCACCTTTCTTTCTTGATTCTTGTCGCACAAAAATCTAGTCCAACACCCTTCCTTTTTTGACATTATCTTTTTCTTAGTTTGAATCAAATTCAAATAGAAAGAGAAAACAAGATAAGGAAGGATGACACATAGAGGAAGGGCCTCCTTTTCTTTCACGCATGCAAACTTGCATCCCCTCTTTTTCTTCAATTTTTGTCATACAAAAATTTAATTTTTTCATGCCTCATCTGATAAGATTTGATCCTATTTAGAGTCAAATTTAAATAGAAAATAAATCAAAAAGAGAGAGAATCCCGATAGGGTGGGGTGCCAACTATTGGCACCCCTTCCTTTCACGCGTGCAAAAAGCAAGGGGTGAGTCTCCACATGTGCCCTCCCTCTTTCTACATAAGATATGAAGAGATAAGCCCAGTAAGAGTGGGCTTCAAGAGTTAGGTTTAATCAGATTTTTATTTGGTTCTAATCGGATTCAAATCGAGTCCGAATCGAATCAAATTTGAAAGGCTATTAAATTTGATCCAATTAGGATTGTAATATAAATCTAATTTGGATAATTGAACCTAATTAGAATTAAATTAAATCAAGATCGATTAAATTAAATTTGATTTAAATTAATTAGGACTTGATTAATAATTTAATCAATCTCAATTAAATCATAATATTTATAATTAAGTTCTTGTACTAATAATTAGCAGTTACCAAAACTGTAACACTTACAAATTAGCAGTTTTCAAAATTCAAACTATCAATTCAATTGACAATTCGAATATGATCCAAATCAATGATCAGATTATGCTCCTTTTGTGTGTAACTCTTTAGATTCTATTCTGTCTGGTAGTGAAATATATCGTAATCTTCATCACAATATCATCAAAACTTTTTTTATTGGGTTGAAATAATTCCAACTCATTTCAACAAGGATCGCTAATCCAAAAATGATTCTAATAAGTTATCACGATCCACTAGTGATGCCTAGTAGCTTGTAGTGGCAATCCAGCAGAATAGAAATGATAAATCTCTAAGTATAGTGACTATGTGATATAGTCCCTTTATCGTGATTCCCGAATAGATGGAGGTCATGGAGAACTCGCCAAATCTCGTTGTCAATCATATGTCAGATTGACTCGACTCGATTCATTTATGAATCTCGTGAAAATTATTTTTCAGTATTCACATTTGCTCTGGCCAGAGACATCCTAAACTTAGTCTTATGAATTGTATAGGACTACTCTTTTTCTATCAAGATTAATAGATTCTATCTAGGTGTATCTTACTCCAAACAGTGAACCTAGACTTACAATAGCCAACATACATAGCAAGTATTCGAATAGCTAGGGATCAAGGAAATGTGCAATCAAACTAAGTGTTGGGCCTTATGTGGTGCTCCTAAGGCTCAGGGGACCAAAGCTAAGGCCAAGGTTCAAAGTCCATGAGGTGGTCATGTTAGATGTATGTCCTAGAAGCCAATATGGCTGACATATTATAATAAATCTAGGGTATAATTTTATATTTAATATATTGATATGATCAATAAAAGGATATATTTTTTTTTCATTCAAGTGTGATGTGTCCTTGAATCGTCTATGAAATTAGTTTCGATACGTACTCTCAAGGTGTTGAGAATTAGAGATATGTATTTAATTTTTAAATACTCTCAATCATAGGATCATCATGAGGACGATGATAGATCAAGATAGATTGGTGCACAAATCATTTTTTTTGGGATAGATGAGTCTCTAGTTTACTATGTAGAGATACAGAGCGACAAGTATGGATGGTTATTAGGGAATAACTGGTATTGAGCGTGATCATATGAGAGATCACTTGGATTTCTATTCGATTATCCATGATTGTCTTGATGATGTAGTTGTGTGACTGATCTTTTGACTTGAGATTATGCTGCTACTCACAATGAGATTGCTAGAGTTTGACTGACACATAAACATGGATCTCAATGAGCTCTTGTAGTGAATATTGATGACAGTTAGTCTGCTGTAGGAGTGGGGTGTGCATCAAGATAGGATCTATCGATCTTGATAGAGAAGAGTAGTCTTATAGAATTTGAAAAGCTAAATCTAGAGTCTGTGGCCATAATAGTATGATTGATGGAAAATGGTTTCCATAGAAGTTACAACTGGACTTGAGCTAATCGAATCTATCATATGACTGATGATGAGGTTTGACGATTTATCTATGACCTGCCATCTAGTCGGGACTCATAATAGAGGGATTGAATCACACGTTAACTATACCTAGAAATTCATTTCAGTTCTACTAGGTTGTCACTACATACTGCTAGATATCACTGGTGGATTGTAAGAGCTCACTAGGATTGTTCTGATTCGATATTCTTTATTGAGTTAGAGTGAAATTGTTTCGACCCATTGAAAAGAGTTTCAATAATACTTTGATAGAGATCATTGTATGTCTCACTACTAGATAGAATTAAACTTATGAGGTCACACAATAAAGGGATTAGGCCTGAAATAGGTAATTGAGCTTATGAAGTGTCAATTGGGTTTAGAAAAACCTATTGGTTCATAGTAACCTTTCTAGCATATGGTTGGACCCAATTTCTCTTTCTGTTTAGATTTTTGATTCGATAACATAATTCTAATTTAATTATCTATTAATAATATAAATGAATAAGATTCATTGGACTCTAATTGTTGGGTGTCTAAGGTTATGGATAATATAAATTAAGGATGCAAGTTCCTAATTAATTTTTTTGATAGTTATTCTTGGGTGCCACCTTGATTTGATCAAGTTGAGCATGTCTATTGATTAGAAGACTTTTAGTTTTTCTATGAGGCATCTCCTGGATGTATTTTGGGGTGTCTAATTATGTGTGCAAAGGCTCCAATTGTTGGTGCCTAAAGGGTCTCCTAAAGTAAGTTGGATAACTTAAGTTAATAGAAAACCCAATGCAAGTAGGACTTGTATTATGTGATTGAATAGGATTCAATCCTTGTGCCTATTTAAAGAGACCTCCCCTAAAGTTCCTAGAGCATCCAAACCAGCAACCCCCATGCCCATTGAATGTCTCCACGCCCTCTCTTCCTCCCCTTTTCTCTTCTCTCTTGGGCGTTCTACATGCCTCTTCTCTTGGGACACATGTCCCAAGGTGTTCCACATCCAAGACTGTTGGGTACCTCTTCCTTACTGGTTTCTAGCATCTGGTAGCAGTACATAGCAAGGAGAAACTCTAGAGAAGATGAGAAGAATAAGATCAAGAAAAGAGATCAAGTGTTGATCGCGATCCAGGCTTCGTTCAGATTCAGCAGGCTAAATTTTGTAAAAAAAATTCAGATTGAAGAGGGCTGTTCCAGGCTGATCCCGAGTAGATACTCGTAAAGGTCAGACACTTATGTGGCTAAGAGAGAATCTTTTCTTCTCCAGATCCAGATTTGAAGAAAAAGATTGCGTAACAGGTATGTGATTTGATTACAATCTGAATTTTAGCATATATCAATTTTACCATATGAGATAGATCCATGTGGTTTTATATTTTCATGCATGCATAATTCAGATTAAAAGTATTTGAATCTTATTCTCCATTGTAGTGTTTAAAAAATAAAATTTTTGAAACATATATGCATGCACTAAACTCTAAATTCCAATAGGTCATGGGGTTTCTAGGGCTAGTTTGGGCCCTAGGACGAAAGGCTGTCAGCCTTTCAGATCATAAGGTTCAGAGATTTTGGGCTTTGAGGGGCTAACTTGTATTTGGGCTAGGATTAAGTCTAAGATTATGAGATTGGGTTAAGTCGTGGGTGTACATGGGCTTCGATGAGTACAATCTTATATTGAGTTAGCCAGGAGAGTTTTTGGGTTGGATCATATTGACCTTGTATATAAAGATACATTATATTCTAACTCGATAAATCGAATGAATACTAAATCATTTTCTCCTTAACCTTTTTCTCTCTTTTTTCTCTCTCTTTGGTCTTCTCCATGTCCTAGCAATAAGAATCCCTAGGGTTTCTTAGCCACCGATCCAAAAAGGAAAGAAAGGAGGTGCTAGGGTTTCTAGCACCCTCCTTATGCACGCCCCCTTTTTGTGAACCCCCTCTTGGCCACCCAAGAGGAGTTCCATGCCCCATCTCTTACTTTTTGGAGGCTTCATCAAGAGTATCTCCAAGTTCCAAAAAGTGGATTTTAGATCTGGTGGAGAAGGGGTTCAAATCGTAAAAAGAAATTCTATCGACAGGATTTACAAGGCTGCTAAAATCCTAAAGGCTGTTATTATTTTGCTTGATTACTGGCCTTCAAATGAAGGAAAAATGGATAGTTCAAAGCATATATTTTTAAAATTTTATAGTGAAATAATAAAAAATTAAATATTTTAATCTTCTAAACATGCCTTGCATCAGATCTAAACTACTATTAAGGATCTATGATATGAAAAAATTATATATATAATCTGATATAAAATAGAAAACTGCATCTATCACATCGATGTCCTGAATTTGATCTAATTTTTAGATTATGTCAGTAGAGTTCAGAACTCATATCTTTTTATGGATCGATGATCTCCACTATTGGTAAGCATGGTACAAAGCTCTCGCTGATATCGAACAGCCACACAGGTCATCCGACCTTTACAGATCATCCACTTGAAGCTCTGATCGGATCTTCCTTCGTGGGAGTGCTAGCTCGCATTGAAAGCTCTGGATGGCTAATCCAAGCTCCTTTCTTTGGATCTCTCGAGCTTCATTGGATCAAAGATGAACCTTTACGATGAGATGGTGGTGTGAAAGATTGGACAAGACTTACTCTTGTATTTTTCTTCTCACAAAACTTAGAGATGAAATCCTAGAACCCACAGCTCACGCCTGAGAGGAAGAACACTTTCTTTGTTTCTCATGCATGGAAGCCCAACCCACTCTCAACTTTTTACATCCCCTCTCTCAAGTTTCTCATACCAAAAATCACTTCTAATCTCACACAAAACTGATCCCCTTTTAAGGTTGGCATCTCATGGAAGATAAGGATAAGAATAAAGTAGTTTCGGTTTAAATTCAAGTGTTGGTTGATCCTTATCACCAATTCAAATCAAATTTGAATTAAATTTTAAACCAAACTTTATCTTTATCTTATAAACTCATAGAGGGTTGACTAACATCAGAATAGTACAAAAGTTCTTATACAAAAATACTTTATGTGTGGAGAAATATGGTGGCGTGAAGAGGAGAGTCCAACTCAATTTGGACTCTAGGTTTTTATTCAAATTCAAACCAATTCGAACTCAAATTTAAGCCAACCAATTTTTAATTCAAAAGGACTCAGATGAAGATATGGGAATGACTTTTGGGTATAAGAAAAAATCATATAAAATATTTCTCACATGAAATATATAAGAGGGCGCAGATAAAGGAGGCAAGGGATTTGAATTCGAATTATTTTTCTCATCCATTAGATTCTTAACTCAATCAAATTAGGTTAAACTCAATTAAACTATTAAATCTAATCTAATTAGGTAGTAAATAGTTTTGATCAAATCTTAATCAAATCAAAAATTAATCAAACTCAAATCCTGATCATATTAGGGATCGAATACCTATAGCGATTAGGTCATCTCATAATCTAATCGGGTCAAACCAAATTGAATTTAATTCAATTAGATTCGATCCAAACCTCAATGCTCAATCAAATTGAGTTAATTAGTAATCTAATTACTAATCAATCCTCCCATAATTCATCAATAATTAGTGAATTGATTTATTGTAACTTTTGCATAAGGTTAATCATCAATCGAATTATAGTTTTATCCTAGAATGATTCTTAATCATTGATCAGCCATATGATCAGTCAAAAACTTCTTTTAAGTGTGACCTCATAAGTTTGAACTTAAGCCAGTAGTATGAAAATAATCTTTCTATACCAATCAAAGTGACCATCTAGCAATGATACCCAACGTCCGGATAGGTCGAAAGATTGTAAAGCATCATTGAAGAATCTATTGGCATATGGTTACCGTATAATTCATCCTTGGATCCAAATGCTCAAGGTGACCTAGGGTTTAATTACCAATCCTGATATGATCATCCACATTATATTTTAATTTTTAAAATCTATCACATGGATTACCTCGGTCAAGGTTTTACTAAACTGAAATACACTAATACATTAACTCTTACTTATTCAGAGGGGTCAATTTCATCTTGACTCACACACCGACTTTGTAAGTACTTGATTATGCTCAGAAATCTTTCATCACTGAATTAGAAATTCAAATAGTCCAGCATCAAAGCATAGTGAGTTGCTTGCAAGTCATCGTGGTGATCTCAAATCGGAGAGACACTTATACCCATATCCTTAGCAAATCACTGTGGTAATCTCAGGTCGGAGGGATACTTATACCCATATCCTTCGTGAGCTATTATTGATAATAGAGTGCTCAGCAATTGATCACGTTCAGTGAGATGTACTCCTACATCTCACTTGCATGCCATACCAGTGTCTCCACACTCTTTGATTAAGATGACAACCAACGTACATGGCACACAACGATCTATACTTGATATAGCTATCATCCTAGTAATAGTATATCATTTGGTCAAGAACTTAAGGTTTAAAGACTAAATAATATATCCTCCTATATCGAATCAAATAGTCCTAAGGATTTCATCACATCATAGGAGTTCAAAATGAGATACAGTGATGAGAAAACTAAATAATATTTATTAATTTAATAATTCATATATAATTATAATGATAAGCACAACTGTCCACAGATTAATGATTGGCTTTAAGATATATTTTTCAATAACTCCCACTTGGACTAAAGCCAATCGGTACAGTATCGTATATCCATCTTTGATTTGTAGTCTTCAAACTCCTTGACACCGAGGGCTTTAGTAAATGGATTGGTCAGGTTCTCCTTTCCATCGATCTTCTGAAGCTCAACATCACCTCGATCCATGATCTCTCGGATCAGGTGGTAGCGGTATAGAATGTGCTTGGTCCGCTGATGTGACTTTGGTTCCTTTACCTGAGCAATGGCACCAGTACTATCACAGTACAACAAGATGGAGCCATCAAGGGAGGATGCCACTCCGAGCTTGTTGATAAACTTTCATAACCATACAGCTTTCTTTGCAGCATTGGATGCTGCAATATATTTCACCTCACAAGTAGAGTCGGCCACAGTGTGTTGCTTGAAATTTTTTCAGTAAATTGCTTCACCGTTCAGGATATAAATATATCCCGACATGCTCTTGCTGTCGTCATGATCCAATTAAAAATTGGAGTCTGTAAATCACACAAGTTTTAAGTCAGATTTTTCATAGATAAGCCATTGATCCTTAGTATTTCTCGAATACTTAAAGATGATCTTTACGACCTTCCAATGATTCTTACTTGGATCGAACTGGTATCTGCTCACTACTCCTAATGAGTATGTTACGTCCAGTTGCATACATATCTTGGCGTACATAATAGATCTCACTATCGAAGCATATAGAATTCTACTCATACGTTCTCTCTTTGGAGGAGTTGTCGGACAATCACTCTTCGAGAGAAAAATTTCATGGCCTATCGGAAGATAGCCTTTCTTGAAATTTTCCATGCTTAACCTTTTTAGCATAGTATAATATACGTCGACTGGGATAATCCAAGCAACCTTTTAGATCTATCTCTATAGATCTTCATCCCAAGGATGAAAGATGCTTCTCCCAAGTTTTTCATGGAGAACTGTGATGACAACAAAACTTTTATTCTTTGTAATATAGGGATGTCATTCCTGATTAAAGAAAATCTATCTCTATAGATCTTCATCCCAAGGATGAAGGATGCTTCTCCTAAGTCTTTAATGAAGAACTATGATGATAATCAAATTTTTATTCTCTATAATACAGGGATGTCATTCTCAATTAAGAGAATATCATCAACATTCAAAACAAAAAATACTACCACAGAGTTATTAGGCTATTTGTATATGCAGGGTTCTTCTCCATTCTTAATGAAGCCATACATTCTGATCACTTTATCAAAATGTATGTTCTAACTCTGAGATGCCTTCTTAAGTCCATAGATGGACGTTTGAAGTTTGCACACCTTAGACACATCTATGGATATGAAACTTTCAGGTTGTATCATATACACCTCTTCTTCTAGCTCTCCATTTAGAAAGATTGTTTTCACATCATTTGCCAGATTTCATAGTCCAGATATGTTGTTATCGCAAGCATAATTTAAATAGACTTGAGCATTGCCACAGGAGAAAATATCTCATCATAGTTAATACCATAATGTTGATGGTAATCCTTGGCAACCAGATGGGCTTTATAGGTCCCCACTTTTCCGTCTACACCCCTATTCTTTTTGAAGATCCACTTACACCCTATGGGTTTTACTCCTTCAGGTGGGTCAGTCAATTCCATACATTATTGATTTTCATAGACTCTATTTCAGATTTCATGACTTTCAACTATTTATCGGAGTCAGACCTCTGCATTGCATCCATATAGATGATCGGATCCTCATTGTTCTCATCGAGTTTAACTGGATCCCTATCTCAGACTAAGAAACTGTTGTATCTATCTGGTTGATGTGGTACTCTATCAGATTTTCTTAAAGATATTTCTATAATAAGTTTTGGATTTGATCTAATCAAGTCTAACTCTATGGGTTTACTAGATTGTGTCAGTTCTTCTACCGATCGAACTTTATCAAGTTTAATTTTTGAGGCATTAGTTCCTTCACTAAGAAACTCTTTTTCTAAAAAGATTACCCTATTACTGATGAACACCTTCTGTTTGTCAGCAAGGTAGAAGTAATATCCCTTGGTCTCTTTTGGATACCCTACAAATAGATATTTGTCAGACCTAGGTCCAAGCTTGTCAGTTTTCAAACATTTGACATAAGCCGGACATCTCCAAACCCTAAGATGAGAGAGTGCTGGCTTACGCCCTGTCCACATCTCATGTGGTATTTTACTTACAAACTTACTCGAAACTTTATTTAAAATATAACAAGCCGACTCGAATGCGTATCCCCAAAATGAAATCAACAGACTTGCAAAGCCTATCATGGATCAAACCATGTCTAACAGGGTTTCTATTCCTCCTTTTTGATACACCATTATGCTATGGTATTCCAGGAGGGATCTATTGTGAGAAAATTTTATTCTCTTCTAAGTATGTCGAAACTTACTGAAGAGGTATTCTCCTCTTCGATCGGATGAAGAGTTTTAATACTCTTTTCAACTTGTTTCTCTACTTCATTATAAAATTATTTGAATATTTCAAACGATTCTGACTTATGTGTCATTAAGTAGATGTGCCCGTACCTCGATAGGTCATCTGTAAATATAATAAAATAATAATATTCACCTTTGGCATTAGTATTCATTGGTCCACATACATCAGTATGTATTAGACCTAGAATTTCACTAGTTCGCTCATCTTTTTCAGTAAAAGATGATTTGGTCATTTTTTCAAGAAAACAGGACTCATAGGTTGGAAGTGATTCACAATCACTGACTTCGAGGATTCCTTCTTGTGCCAACCTGTTTATTTTGTTCTTGTTAACATGACCTAACCTACAATGCCAAAGATAGATATCAAAGACATTACTAATTATAAGACATTTGTTTGATGTGTACATTATACTAACAGATTGTGATAATATATAAATACCATTGTTCAGCTATCCATTCATCACATTAATACCATTCATAATGATATTAAATTTTTTTTATTAAAATTTTATAACTGTACATGGCCAAAAGGTCTACAAAAATAATATTTAATAAAAAGAAAGGATAAAAGTGACATTCATTTAGAATAATTATATTAGACTTGAATACAAGTTTAATAGTCCAACGCTAGAACTGGAACTGGTCTTCCATCTCCAACATTAAGGAGCCTTTCATCTTCTTCAAATTTCCTACTGACCTGCAGACCCTGTAATGAATTGCAAATATTAAAAAGACTTTCGATATCTAATACCCAGGTAGTAGAATCATAAATTAAGAAATTATAGGGTGTTATCATATAATTACCTTGTCTAACAACAACTTGCTTCTTTTTCAACTTGTTTAGATCCAAGGGGGTAATGTATTCAGGATAATTTCTTTTCCAGTGCCCTTGCTTCTTGCAGTAGAAGCATTCTGCCTAACTCTGATCGGACTTGGATTTTTTGGTCTGATTGGGCTTGGGTGCCTCGGCACTTTGTACCCTTTTCTTCTTCTTCTTGTTCTTCTTTCCTTTTTTAAAGGATTGACATCCAGAAGAAAACCCTCTCACAATATTCACCGACTCCTTTTAGAGCTAGTGATGCTTCTCAAAGTTTTGCAGCAACTCCAGTAAATCATGGTAGTTAACTGCAGGCTTTGTCATTCAAAAATGAGTAAGAAAAGGAAGGTAAGATTTAGACAGAGAGTTCAGAATAGCATCTTTCCCCAACTGCCCATGCAGAAGAAAGTCGAGCTTGCTTAAGCACTCAATCAACTCGATCATGTATAATACATGATTAGTGACTGAGGCTCCTTCCCTCATTCGAACGTTGAAGATGGCACAACTAGTCTTGTGCCTCTCAACATCATCGGGTGTGCCAAAAGACTCGTTCAATGTTTGCAACATGTCCTGTGATTGAGCATTCTTGAAATGACGGCTAAACTCATCATTCATCGCTGCCAGCATAATACAACGAACCATAGTCCGATCATTGAGCCACTTCTGATAAGTATCTTTGATCGAGCTACATGCAGTTGGAGCTCACTCCTCGAGTGTCGGATCAGTTAACACATACAAGATTTATTCATGCTCTAGGATAATTTTGATCTTTCGATACCAGCTATCAAAATTTGGTCTCATCAATTTATCACTATCTAATAGTGATTAGAGCGACAAGGTGGTGGCTATAACTACAAAAGAAAAATCAGAACCTAATTAGTATATGAATTGATTAAGCCTAAAGATATGGATTTTAGTCTAAAGATTCTTTCACTATTTTATTCGAATTGATAGCCTCTATCTTCAATTTGAGAAATTACACTAATTTTTTAGTAGGTACTAGAATCTACATAGACTGCACATGGGTCCGAGTGTGGCTCGGCCAATCTTTGTGTACCCATGGGTAGGTTCTTAACCAATTATTTCATCAAATAATTTTTAATATTCAATTTTGCCCCAAACACCTCTTTAGCAGGCGTGTGGCACCTCCATTGAAAGTTCTGGTTAGATCCAACCATTAACATGCCAGAATTTAGTGTATCTAACAAATGAGTGATCAGGCCCAAGTGTGGCTCGGCCAACCTGACCATCATCAGAAAAAGATACAACTAAAATAATATATTATGAATGATAATTCTGACAGCTAGATGAGCACTAGACGTGTGGTGCCTCCAATGATTATCTAAACCATTGGACTCATTATCACCCAACTTAATGGGTGGCTATGATCTAGTTATCGCCATAACTATTTCATTTTTAGGGATCTAATAATTTTAGAAGATTTAATTAGTTGAATTGAGAGATAAGAAAAAACTTGATCAGTTAATGTTAATCCTCCCACTAACTTTATCAAGTCAGATTAAAGAAGATTAGGTAAAAGCTGGTCCAGCCAACCAGTCATAAATCCTCCCACTGACTTCACCACGTCATGAAAAGGACTCAAGACAAGTTGAACTAGGGGCACCTAAATCAGTTACACTGATTTTCTAGTTAGCAAGGGTCAACTCCAATCATTAAGTGATTTAATCAAAATATGATTCACTATGTTGGCTCGATAAGTGAGATCGATGGGAGGGATATATTATTAACTCGACATAGACTCAATCTATGCGAGTAGCTCCCAATTAATGACCACCGATCAAAGCTGCCGTACTTTCTTTAGACACCAACTGGTTAGTCATTTTTAATTTGATCAACTTATAGACTTGGATTTGACCATGGAGCTATGATCAAAGTCCATATTGGTCTAATCAAAGACATAGACTTGACCAACTATATCTATTGAAATTGATCAAGAGAAAAAATTGATCCAATCATAATTAATTTTTAATTAGATTTGATTAATTACTAACATGGTCCATTATCAATGATTTCTAGCCCTAGGTCTCATCCAGTTAAATAGACTTGACTCGAGCTAACCCATTAACCGATGAGATATGAAATTAATACCTTAGATCTTTGATTCTTAAATCTAGATCGCTTAATTCTCAATTAAGTTTTGGGTTGATATGGATTTGGATTTGATGTTTGAAAATAATTTTTAATTTTATAAAATATTTTTACAATCAATCATCTAATGATCAAAACTTTAATTTCAGATCTAATATATATTATTTTAGATCTAAAATAAAATTTTAAAATTTCTTTTATTGTTCATTATCATGAAAAAGATCGTGCAGCACCCCTACATGTCATAGAAGATCCTATCAAATGGATAAATAGGATAGTGAAATCCTGATTTCTTCTATGATCGGACGGCTATGAGGATCTATCCAATCAGATTACTATACTACTCAGATTCAAAATTAACTATTTAGATCTAATCTAAATAATTAAAATCAGATTATATATTAAAAATTCATGTCATAAGAAACCTTACTCTGATACCATATGAAGGAAAATGGGTAGTTCAAAGCATGTATTTTTAAAATTTTACAGTGAAATAATGAAAGATTAAAGATTTTAATCTTCTAAACATACCTTAGATCATATCTAAACTACTATTAAAGATCTATGACATAAAAAGTTTATATATAAAATTTGATATAAAATAGAAAACTACATCGATCACATTAATGCCCTGAATCTGATCTAACTTTTTGATTATGTCGGTAGAGTTCAGAACTCATTACCTTTTCATGGGTCAATGATCTCCACTGCTGATAAGCATGGTACAAAGCTCTCACTAATGTCGCGCAGTGCACAGGATGTCCGGCCTCTACAGATCGTCCACCCGAAGCTCTAATCGGATCTTCCTTCATGGAAGTGCTAGCTCACATCGAAAGCTTTGGATGGCTGATCCAAGCTCCTTTTTTCAGATCTCCAAGACTTCTCCAGATTAGAAGATGAAGCTTTACGAGGAGGTGGTGGTGTGGAAGATTGGACAAGACTCACTCTTGTATTTTTCTTCTCACAAAACTTAGAGATGAAACCCTAGAACCCACAGCTCACGCCTGAGAGGAAGAACACTTCCTCTGTTTCTCATGCAAAGAAGCCCAACCTGTTGGATGTATGTTCTAGAAGCCAATCTTGACTGACACATTTCATATCTCTAGGACATGATTGTGTACTTATTGGGTAGTTATATTATCATTCATGTTTATGTATCTATGAATCATCCAAGGATTAACAAGATGATGACACATATTCTCAAATAGTTGAGAATTTGAGGCATGTATCATTGATGCTTAGTTTCTAAATTGCTCCTAATCATAGAATCATCATAGAGATAGTGATTGATTTGGATAGATCAATGCACGGATCACTTCCTTCGGACAGATGGATCTCGAGTCTGTAGTGTAGAGACACTAGAGCGAGAGTGCAGATGGTTGTTAGAGAACAACTAACACTGAGCGTGACCAACACGAGAAGTCACATGGATGTCTGTTCACTCGTTAGTGACTTTCTCGATGCTGCAGTTGTATGACTGGTCCTTTGACTAGAGATGATACTACTGCTCGCAGTGAGGCTACTGGAGTTTGAATGACACATCAACATGGGTCTCAATGAGTCCCTGAGTGGAAGTTGGTGACAGTTGGTCCACTGTAGGAGTGGGATGTGCATCAAGATGGGATCTATCAACCCTAGTAGAAGGGAGTAGTCCTATGAAATTTAAGAGGCTGAGTCTTTAAGTCTATGGCTATAGCAGTGTGATTGATGAAAAAAATTTTTATAAAATCACATATGGACTCGAGCTGATTGAATCTGTCATATGATCGATATTGAGGTTTGACGATTCATCCATGACCTGCCATCTGATCGGGACTCACGATAGAGGAACTGTATTATGCGTTAACTAAACTTAGAGATTCATCTTTTATTCTGCTGGGTTGCCACTGCATACTGCTAGATATCACTGGTAGATTGTGAGACTCGCAAGGATCATCTTGATGATCAATGATCCTTGGCGGACTGAGTTAGAATTGTTTCAATCTATTGAAAAGTGTTTCAATAATATTATGTTAGAGATCACAATATATCTCACTACCAGATAGAATAGAATCTATGGGGTCACACATAAAAGAGGTTTTTGACTGATCAGATGGTTGAATTAGGATTATGAATCGTAACAGGATTTGATTATCAATTTGATTGATAAGTGATCTAATGCAAATATTATATTATGTAGCTTACTAAAGAGTTGGTGAGTTATAGGAGAATTAATTAGCAATAGGATTGCTAATTAGCTCAATTTGATTGAATAATACGGCTTGTATCAAATCCAATTTGATTAGATTTAATTTGACTCATTGTGGATTTGATTTGATTAACCCTATAGGGTTATAGGATAACCCCAAAAGGATTGGATGATTAGCCCCAGTTGAATTAAGATTTGTGTTTGATCCAATTCCTAATTAGACTAAGATATATGTGTTCTTAATTGGACTAGGAATCTTCTTTTCATGCTGCACTAAATCCTAATAGGATTAAGATTAAAATTCAGCACCAAGAAAGAATCCAATAGGACTAGGATTCCTCCTCCAATTAGGAGACATTTAATCTAAATTAATTGGGCTCCAAATTAGATTTGAATTCCCATCATTTTGAGTCTAATCAAGTTCTAATATGATTAGGATTTATTGGTATTTTAGTTAGATTAAAATAGCAATTTAGAAGAGAGTCCTATGTGATTAAAACTCTTCCTTTATCCATGCAAATAGGAGTCCAATTTCAATCCGATTTGTGTGCCACACCCCTACCTATTTTTGATGCCACCTTTTCTCTCTTTTTGGCGTGTAAGAAAGAAAGATATTTCTCCTTAATCTCGTTGAAAATCAGGTGTGAAACCTGGTGGTATGGGCGGCACAAAAGGAGGAGAGTCCAAGGATGTTTGGACTCTAGAATTCTATGCAAACTCTAACTCCTATCTTCATCTATAAATACCCTACCTATGTGGGATATCTACCATGTGATAGAGATCAGTTATGATGCCCAAAGTGAAGAGTTTTATGTGTGAAAAATTAAAGGGAGAGAGGGCCACGGCAGGAAGGGTGGAGGCATGAGGTAAGTTGCAAAACCATATCTCTTCTTTATTACAAACAAGCAAAAGTTGGTTGTTAGGACATCATCTCTACCCTCTTATCCATGTTTAGACATGGATGTCTCCTCCTCTCTTTGTCCAAAACTTGGACAAGATTATTACATCTCTGTTGTAAAGATTTGATACATGGATTTTAGGAAGAAAAGAGAAGGGTTCTTTTCATGATCTCTAGCATAGAGATTAAGATCATCCTATATCTTCTTATTCTCTAAGAGTATCTTAGGAGAAAAGAAGATTTTCAACCATCAAGATGTGATCTCTGCAAGAGAGCTAGCACTCTCGGTGAGATCAAAAAGCTTCTGATCAGATCGAAGTCTCGTGTGGATATCCGTAAAGGCTGGACGTTTGTGCGGCTACAAAGAACCTTCGAAGGACATCCACAATCATGCATTGGCATTGAAGATTGATCCATGTTCAGGTATGTTTTATGTTTATTTTTCTTTATTTGATTTCTGTATCTGAATCTTGTCTCACATATGATGATTCTCTGGTTATGGTTTGAAGATATGATCTTATGCATGCTTAGATTAAATTAGATTTAATTTGAAAATTTTTTAAAATTTCACTGTGTCTTTTTTTTGCAAAAATCATGCATGCATGAAATCATAAACTCTAACAGTGGTATCAGAGCCATATCATATGCATGAGATTTAGATTTAGATTTGAAATCTATGAAAAAAAAAATTTTGATCTGATAAGTTTTGATATCGTTCTGACATAAGGTTGTTCTGGCATAACTTGTTATGCTGTATGGTTGTCCTAGAATGATGTTAAAATTTCTAATTAGATTAAAATTTTAGATCTGATTTTTAAAGCATATATGAGATATATGTTTTGTTATTTAGATCTGAAAAGAGTTTCATGATCTATTTTGATTCATATATATGATATATGAAAGTAATATTTAGGGCTGAAATTATTTCAATGATCTGAATTAGTTTATGTATGTGATACATAGTCATATGCATGATCTGAAATTATTTCGAGATCAAAATTTATTCTTCATGCAAAAAATATAGATCTAAAAATTTTGATTTAAGATATAAAATTTGTGTTTATGCATGAGGGATTGGTCATGGATAGATCAAATTAGGTCATGTAATTGGATTACATTAAAAGAGTTTCTGATTTGATCATATTGGGTCTAAATCAATTTAGTAGTTGATCAAATCGAGTCAAATATTGATTAAGATGAGGTCAATAGAGTCTAAGATCATACAGTTATTGTTGATCGAATCGATTGATACCCATATGTAGAATCAATTAACCTAAAGATCTAATTCGGCTGTGTAGCTCGAGTCTGATTCACCTAAGCTAATTTGTTCAGATCAATTGATCGATTGGTGTCTAAGGCAAGTAATTGAAAGGTGATTATTTAATTGGTTCCGTTCACTTACCTGATCAATTTATTGGTGTCTAAGGAAAGCAACGGGGAGACTCCCACCAATCTCCACCTACCTGATCAATTTGGAGATTGAGTCTCAAATATGGTTCCTTGGTAGTTTGATTTAGCCCATGCTAATTATATCAATCATGTGATGATTGATTAGTTGAGACCTAAACCCAAATCTCTCTATCAAATATTAAGTCCAAGGTCTTCCACCATTGTAGATGTGCAGGCGTGCTACCGACGTTGATTGTTCTCGGTTGGTCACAGTGATTCAGTTGCATCGAGAATACGCAACCACTCTATTAGCAAAGAGTTGCTACGGGATAAAGATGGGGTTGGACCCAATAACTGTTAGGTGAGAGATCCAATGACGGCTTTACATCTATTTGTGAATGGTGGGTCTGACTTAACTAAAGAGTGCAAGCAATAACTGTTAGGTAAGCCCACATGACTTAGAGATCAAGTGGCTGCAACATGCTTAGAGAAGCATCTGGATAAAGAGTTGTTCACACATCGGTGTTCATTCGTGTTATCAATAATTGTTAGGTGAGGTGCACGGCATTGGTGGGATTGCAGGACCCATTAGAAATCCAATTGTCGCATCAGAATTTTTATTTCTCCATCCGGAGAGTGTAGGAGATCTAATAAAATAGTAGGAGTCTCTTTTTGCATCTAAAAATCTTTAGTGCAAATCATATAATAAGTATAAATATCCAATTAGAATCTTTGCTCTCTACTGTTCATTATATCAGCTTCCAACCCTCTAGCTTAAATCCTAGATATCAACCGATTAACTAAATCAAGTACATAGACTGGCTCACAAATTTAAGAATTATTCTTAACTTTAAAAAATTAAGCTATATTCTCTATCAGATTATTCTAATATTGACAACTTATCCAACCTATAGTCAACAAGCTATACTTAATGAGTGGATGGACAATGACAATTAAGATAGGTGCTATGCATAAGCACATATTCACTGCCTACGATATGTTGATTCATCTATAAGTGTTGTGAGGTGATTAGAGTCGCACAACGCATATGATGTGTGATGGGCAGTCAGTCTATGATCGTTATTTGATAATGATTAAGGATATTAAGGAGCTTAAAATGCTCGACATGATCATGCACAAGGAATTGCTTATGGATTTGATCCTACAATTTTTGATTAGTTTGTATGAGTAGTTTATGGTAAACTACCATATGAAAGACTGTCGTGGCACCTCATCTGAATTGGTCAAAGTGTTGATAACAAAGAAATCTTGAAAGAGTTCAGAGGTAAAAACTTGGAGAGCCTAAAGAAATAAAGATGCACCTAGAGTAGGTATGTCAAGATTGCTCAATACTGTCCTTATGATTTTTCTCTTCTCTCAGTTGAGTTATGGACTAGTGTAGAGTCGATGGGAAGATAGAGGGTAGAGAAAGTAACCCTTGAATTGGCTATAGGGCATAGTTACTGCTGTGGCTATAGGTATCTGTCCTTTACGATCGTCATTTGGATTTAGTTCTTAGAGATGGTCTCTATTATTTGCATGGTGATGCATATGTGAAATTAATTGAGTAAATAGTGAATGCCATTGGATCTGAGAGATCCAAAATTGAGATAAAATTTAAAGTATATGTGGACCCTTACGTTAAGTCGTATTAAAGAAGAAATGATTAACAAATTGGAGAATATGGGTTTTTGGGCTCATTGATTGTTGAGTCATATCTAGTTTATGTATCATCTTTTTGAAAAAATATGATCAAGCTACTCTTGTAGGATAAGAGAAAAAGGACCGCTGTGATACTTGTCCTTGTACATATTTGATGTGTGTAGCCCATGTGATGTGCTAACCAAGGAGTTGTCTCTACTTTGCATATGAGATAAGGCATGGTTTCATATTGGACTGCTCTTAATATACTCAGCTCAATGAGATAAGAAAAGTCATAGGACTATATGAGATATGGTTTGGTCCATAATGAACTTCACTAATTTATTTATGTTTCTTTAGGGACATGCTTTATATCTATGAACTTAGGTTCTCTTCAAACCTGTTCTTACCACACCGTATGAGATATGGCAAGGTGAGAACTGAATCTTGATTATTTTGAGATTCAAGAATATCCAGTCTATGTTTAGCACAGTAGGTGGATATGTTAGAGGATAGGTCTATAAAGCTCGTCCTAAAAGAGTTTGATATATTATTTTCTAAAAGAATCATAATGTGATTGTGGCCTAACATGCTATCTTCTTGAAAAATTGTTGAACCAAGATGAAGTAATAAGAGGAAAGTGAAGCTCAAATAGAGTGTCTCTGAAGAGCAATAAGCTATAGGACCTTAAGAATCTATTTATCATTATGAGTCAGTAGACATATATTCTTTTTTTCATCTCGTACACATAGTAGGATCTCCAATCCTCTCAAAAGGTATTTAGGTATGCTTAACAGAGGATGTAGAGAAAGTAGTTTTTCCTGGGAGATGGAGAGCATAGAAATGATCCCGAAACCTACAACGAGGCAATGTGAGATATCAACTCCAAGAAAGGGATGTGAAATAGCATTCCTGAGAAGAGATTTTTTGAAGATTTCTATATGGAATAGCCTATGGATATCACTTCTTTTGATAAGAGATCACAAAGTCTATAATATCCTTGGAGTTGGAACAAGTCATTTTGATGACATGATTAAATTGTTTGATCAAAAAAGAGGAATTATGGGTTTCAAAAGGGTCAATGGGAGTATCCAAAACTGACATTGGTTAAAATATGATTGAATATAGATTTCTCCATAAAAGACATAAAGTGAGCATCCTAAAGATCTATAGAGATAGATGCAATTGGATGCTTGTGTTTTCACAGATAAAGTACAGAGACTGGATGCTGAAAGAGTTCAGCATAAAAATCTTAGAGAGGGGTCTGCTACCCTTTTAGGCATAATCGTATGTCATAATATACTTGAACTGATTATACTGTGAATGTCACAAGTAGATATCAGTTGTATCCGGCCAAGAGTGCTGAATTACTTGAAAATGACCTTAAGCTCATGAGAAGAACTGAGGACATGTTCTTAATTTGGAGAAGGATCAAAGGTAGGAGTGGAAGGATACACCAATTCAGATTTTATGTCTGATGTTCATGGTAAAATGTCTACATCATGGGGTGTGTTCTTATGTCGATATTTTTGGAAGGGTTCCAAATATCGATCGAAAAAAATTGAGTACACTGTAGATGTGTAGGATACATTCTAATTTTAATGTTAGTTGCAAAATTAATTATCATGCCATTAGATTTCATGACACTATACTGCAAAGATAATGGTACCATAGCCCTTGCTAAAAAGCTTAGGTCTCATCAGATATCTAAGCACATAGAAAGTAGAATATGCGACTACCTTGAGTAAAAATATATAGAGGTGCAGAGAGCAAACTCCACATGTGATGTGCATGACCCACTGATAAGCCACTTAGCTAGCCTAAGATTATAGCCTGTCTTATGAAGATGGGGCATGGTACATGATAGACTGGCTTTAGTGCAAGTGGGAGATTGTTGGATGTATGTCCTAGAAGCCAATCTTAGTTGACACATTTTATATCTCTAGGATATGATTTTGTACTTATTGGGCAGTTATATTATCATTCATATTTTGTGTCTATGAATCATCCAAGGGATTAACAAGATAATGACACATATTCTCAAAGAGTTAAGAATTCGAGGCATGTGTCATTGATGCTTAATTCCTAAATTGCTCCTGATCATAGGATCATCATGGGGATAGTGATTGATTTGGATAGACCAGTGCACGGATCGCTTCCTTCGAGTAGATAGATCTCGAGTCTGCAGTGTAAAGACACTGGACGAGAGTGCAGATAGTTGTTAGAGAACAACTAGCACTGAGTATGACCTACACGAGAAGTCACATGGATGTCTACTCACTCGTTAGTGACTATCTCGATGCTGCAGTTGTATGACTGGTCCTTTGATCTAAGATGACACTACTGCTCGCAGTGAGGTTGCTGGAGTTTGACTGACACATCAACATAGATCTCAATGAGCCCTTATAGTGGATGTTGGTGACAGTTGATCCACTGTAGGAGTGGGGTGTGCATCAAGATGGGATCTATCAACCCTGCAGAAGGAAGTAGTCATATGGGATTTAAGAGGCTGAGTCCTTAAGTCTATGGCCATAGTAGTGTGATTGATGAAAAAGAGTTTTCATAGAATCATATATGGATTTAAGCTAATTGAATCTATCATATGATCGATGTTGAAGTTTGACGATTCATCCATGACCTGCCATCTGGTCAGGACTCATGATAGAGAGACTATATCATGCGTTAACGTACTTATAGGTTCATCTTTTATTCTGCTAGGTTGCCACTATATACTGCTAGGTGTCGCTAGTGGATTGTGAGACTCACAAAGATCATCTTGATGATCAATGATCCTTGGTGGGCTGAGTTGAATTGTTTCAATCTATTAAAAATGTTTCAATGATATTATGATAGAGATCACAATATATCTCACTACCAGACAGAATAGAACCTATGGATTCACACTCAAAAGAGGCTTTTGGTTGATCAGATGGTTGAATTATGATTATGAATCGTAACAGGATTTGATTATCAATTTGATTGATAATTGATCTAATGCAAATATTATATTATGTAACTTACTAAAGAGTTAGTGAGTTATAGGAGGATTAATTAGTAATAGGATTGCTAATTAGCTCAATTTGATTGAGCAATGGGGTTTGTATCAAATCCAATTTGATTGGATTTAATTTGATTCATTTTGGATTTCATTTAATCAACTCTATAGGGTTATAGGATAACCCCAAAAGGATTGGATGATTAGCCCCAGTTGAATTAAGATTTGGGTTTGACCTAATTCCTAATTAGACTAGGATATATGTGTTCCTAATTGGACTAGAAATCTTCTTTTCATGCTGCACCAAATCCTAATGGGATTAAGATTAAAATTCAGCACCAAGAAACAATCCAATAGGACTAGGATTCCTCCTCCAATTAGGAGACATCTAATCTAAATTAATTGAGCTCCAAATCAGATTTGGATTCTCATATTTTTGAGAGTCTAATCAAGTTCTAATATGATTAAGATTTATTGGTGTTTTAATTGGATTAAAATAGCAATTTAAAAGAAAGTCCCATGTGATTAAAACTCTTCCTTTATCCTTGCAAATAGGAGTCCAATTTCAACCTGATTTGTGCGCCACACCCCTACCTATTTTTGACGCCACCTCTCCTCTCTTTTTGGCGTGTAAGAAAGAAAGATATTTCCCCTTAATCCCATTGAAAACCAGGTGTGAAACCTGGTGGTATGGGCGGCACAAAAGGAGGAGAGTCCAAGGATGTTTGGACTCTAGAATTCTATGCAAACACTAACTCCTATCTTCATCTATAAAAACCCCACCGATATGGGATGGCTACCATGTGATATAGATCAGTTATGATGCCCAAAGTGAAGAGTTTTATGCATGGAAAATTAAAGGAAGAGAGGGCCACGGCATGAAGGGTGGAGGCGTGAGGTAAGTTGCAAAACCATATCTCTTCTTTATTACAAACAACCAAAAGTTGGTTGTTAGGACATCATCTCTACCCTCTTGTTCATGTTTAGACGTGGATGTCTCCTCCTCTCTTTGTCCAAAAGTTAGACAAGATTATTACATCTCTATTGTAGAGATTTGGTGCATGAATTTTAAGAAGAAATGATTCTTCTCATAATCTCTAGCATAGAGATCAAGATCCTCCTATATCTTCTTATTCTCTAAGAGTGTCTTAGGAGAAAAGAAGATTTTCAACCATCAAGATATAATCTCTATAATGGAGCTAGCACTCCCAGTGAGATCAAAAGGCTTCTGATCAGATCAAAGTTCAAAGTCTCGTATGGATACCCATAGAGGCCGGATGCTTGTGCGGCTACAAAGGATCTTCGAAGGACATCCACGATGATCCGTTGGCATTGAAGATTGATCCATGTTCAGGTATATGTTATGTTTATTTTTTTATTTATTTTTGTATCTGAATCTTATCTCACATATGATGATTCTGATTATGGTTTGAAGATATAATTTTATGCATGCTTAGATTAAATTAAATTTAAACTAAAATTTTTTTAAAATTCCGCTGCAAACTCTTTTTGCAAAAATCATGTATGCATGAAACTTTTTACGTTACCTCTCTCAGGTTTCTCACACCAAAAATTACTTCTAATCTTGCACAAAAATGATCCCCTTTTAAGGTTGGCATCCCATGGAAGATAAGGATAAAAATAAGGTACTTTTAGTTCAAATTCAAGTATTGGTTGATCCTTATCACCAATTTAAATCAAATTTAAATTAAATTTTGAACCAAACTTCATTCTTATCATATAAACTTAGGAAGAGGTCGACCAACATTAGAATGGTGCAAAAAATCTCACACAAAAATACTTTATGCATGGAGAAATGTGGTGGCGTGAAGAGGAGAGTCCAACTCAATTTGGACTCTAGGTTTTCTTCAAATTTAAATAAATTTGAACTCAAATTTAAACCAACCAATTTCTAATTCAAAAGGACTTAGATGGAGACATAGAAAAAGCTTTTGAGTATAAGAAAAAATCATATAAAATATTTTTCATGTGAAGAATAAGAGGGTGCAGATAAAGGAGATGCAAGGGATTCGAATTCGAATTATTTTTCTCATCCAATTAGATTCTTAACCCAACCAAATTAGGTTAAATCCAATTGGATCATTAAACCTAATCTAATTAGATAGCAAATAGCTTTGATTAAATTCTAATCAAATCAAAAATTAATCAAGTTCAAGTCCTGATCATATCAGGAACCGAACACCCTTAGTGATTAGGTCATCTCATAACCTAATCGAATCAAACCAAATTGAATCCAATTCAATTAGATTCGATCCAAACCTCAATGCTCAATCAAATTAAGTTAATTAGTAATCTAATTACTAATCAATCCTCTCATAATTCACCAATAATTAGTAAATGATTTATTATAACTTTTGCATAAGATTGATCATCAATTGAATCGACTATTTTACCCTAGAATGATTCTTAATCATTAATTAGCCATATGATAAGTCAGAAATTTTTTTTGAGTGGGACCCCATAGGTTCAAACCAAAGCCAGTAGTATGAGAATAATCTTCCTATACTAATCAAAATGATCATTTAGCAATGATACCCGATGTCCGGATAGGTCGAAAGGTTGCAAAGCATCATTCAAGAATCTATTGACATATGGTTACTGTATAATTCATCCCTTTGATTCAAATGCTCAAGGTGACCTAGGATTTTACTGTCAATCCTGATATGGTCATCCATATTATATTTCAACTTTCAAAATTCATCACATAGATTACCTCGGCCAAGGTTTTACTGAATTGAAACACACTGATACATTAACTCCTACTTGTTTAGAGGGGTCAATTCTATCTTGACTTACACACCGACTTCGCAAGTACTTGGCTATGCCCAAAAATCTTTCATCACTGAATTAGAAATTTAGGTAGTCCAGCACCAAAGCACAATGAGTTGCTTGCAAGTCACCATGGTGATCTCAAGTCGGAGGGACACTTATACCTGTATCCTTCACGAGCTACTCTTGACAGTAGAGTGCTCAGCAATTGGTCACATTCAGTGAGATGTAGTTTTACATCTCACTTGCATGCCACATCAGTGTCTCTATACTCCTTGATTAAGAGGACAACCAACATACATGACACACAATGACCTATACTTGATATAGCTATCATCCTAATAATAGTATATCATTTGGTCATGAACTTAAGGTTTAAGGACTAAACGATATATCTTCCTATATCGAATCAAATAGTCCTAAAGACTTCATCACATAATAGGAGTTCAAAATGAGATGTACACAGTGATGAGAAAATCAAATAATATTTATTAATTTAATAATTTATATACAATTATAATGATAAGCATAACTATCGATAGACTGATGATTGGCTTTGGGACATACCATTGTTGAAGAAAAAATAGATAGTTCAAAGTATGTATTTTTAAAATTTTATAGTGAAATAATAAAAGATTAAATATTTTAATCTTCTAAATATACTTTAGATCAGATCTAAACTACTATTAAGAATCTATGACATAAAAAATTTACATATAAAATCAGATATAAAATAGAAAACTGCATTGATCACATCGATGTCTTGAATCTGATCTAACTTTTAGATTATATCGGTAGAGTTCAGAAGTCATCATCTTTTTGGAGGCTTCATTAAGAGTACTTTCAGGTTTCAAAAGATGAGTTTCAGATCTGGTGGAGAAAGAGTTCAAATCACAGAAAAAAATCCTGCCAACAGGATTTACAAGGCTGCTGAAATCCTAAAGGCTGTTATTGTTTTGCTTGGTTGCTGGCCTTCAAAGACCTCTATGACCTGATTCTTGCTGTTTCCTGATATCCACAATATGAGAAAGTTGCTCCAACAATTGGTATCAAAGCATGGGTTGTGTGGAGAAAGAAGAAGACTCCAGAAGTTGAAGATCTTCAAAGGCTAAAATTTCAGCAAGGATCCTGTCAAGATTTTTCTCAAATCCCTTGGAGTTTTGTTGTGTTTCTGGTTTGGATTCAGCCATGGGAAGCAACATAAAGGTTTGATTTTGAAAAGTTTGATGGAAAAAAAAGTTTCATGTGGAAAGTTCAGGTAGAAGATCTTTTGGTTCAAATAGATCTGGATTAGACATTGGAGGAGAAGCCTGAAGGGATGACGTATCATCGTGGATGTCCCTAGAGAAGAAAGGTTGTTCTGTGATTAGAAGATGTTTGATGGATGTGGCACTCTATTTGGTATTAGAGGAGAGGATCTCGAAGGGTTTGTGGTTAAAGTTGCATACCATGTATATGGAGAAAAATATGTGTAACAAGCTGATATTGAAGAAGAGACTGTATAGCCTTTGGATGTAGGAAGGTGGAGATGTCTTGGGTCACATCCAAAAATTTGATCAGGTGAGCAATGAGTTGCTGAACATTGCGGTGAAAATGGAGGAGAAAGATAAGTCGTTGCTACTACTATGCTCACTGCCCCCTTCTTATGATCCATTGGTGACGATGCTGCTCTACGGCAAGGAGACCCTGGAGTATGAAGACTTGGTCTCGATGTTGCGGTCCAATGAACAGCGGGAGAAGTTGACCAATGAAGGTGCTCCCGAATAGGGCTTGGCCGTGGGGAAGAGATCAAGAAAAGAAAGGGAAAGAGGCAAGTCAAGGGGATGGTCAAAATCTCAGAAGAGCAGGAGCAGGAAGGAAGCTAGGTGCTACAAGTGCAACGAGATCGGGCACTTCAAACGAGATTGCCCGCAGTGGAAGAATAAGAAGGGAGATAAAGGAGGATCTGATGCGCTGAGTACGGTGGCTGATAGTGAGGTGGAGGATGATCTCTTGATAGTATTAGATGGTCACAGGCAAAATACAGATGTATGGACCCTGGATTCAGTTTGTTCGTATCACTACATCCCAAACCGATCTTGGTTCACTACATACACCAAGATGGATGAAGGGAGCATGACACTTGGAGATGATCACCCATGTAGAGTTGCTGGTATTGGGAGTGTTTAGGTGAGGATGTTTGATGGGATGGTATGGATTCTTACTTATGTGAAGCATATCCCCGATCTGAAGAAGAATCTCGTGTCACTTGGTTACCTGGAGTAGGGCGGCTACAGCTTCAGCAATCATGCCAAGAGTGGGGTGTTGAACATCTCAAATAGAGTCATGGTAGCGATGAGAGGTAGAAGGATAGAGAACAATCTCTACAAGATGGAAGGATTTATGGTGACTGAAGAATCTGATGCAGCAGCAGCGCAGGATTAGTAGGGAGCTCACTGGTTGTGGCACTACTGCCTAGGTCATGTGGGAGATCGTGGGATGAAGAAGTTGAGCAAGCATGGTTTGATTTCAGATTTGATGGAGGTATCTCAGAGGTATGTAAGCCATGCCAGATGAAAAAGTAGAGGAGAGTGCAGTTTGTCAGTAGTTCAGTCTGCAGTGCAGCCCCACTAGAACTAGTTCACACTGATGTGTGGGGACCAGCCCTGATTTCAGTTAGAAATGGGATGAGATACTTCTTGACCTTTATAGATGATTTCTAAAGGAAGGTATGGGTCTACTTCATGAAGAAGAAATCAAAAGCTTTCACCAAATTCAAGATGTGGAAAGTTGAGGTGGAGAAGGAGACAGGTCGGAGCTTGAAGTATCCACGGTCCGATAATGGCAGGGAGTACACCAGCAAGGAGTTTCAAATTTTTTGTGAGGAGTGTAGCATCAAAAGGTACTTCTCGATGAGAGGGACTCATCAGCAAAATAGGGTGGCCAAAAGGATGAACAGAACCCTTATGGAAAAGGCACGGTGCATGAGGCTGTAGGCAGGGTTTTCTAAGGTATTTTGGATTGATACAGTGGATGCAGCTTGTTATTTGATGAATTGGTCACCTCACACTAAATTAGATAGTGATATTATAAAGAAAAAATGGTCTGAAAAAAAGATTGGGCTGAGCCATCTAAGGGTGTTTGGGTGCATGGCATTTGTGCACATTGGTGCTGGTGAGAAGAGCAAATTGGACGTCAGGTCACGGAAGATGGTGTTCTTGGGATATTCGTGAGGAGTTAAGGGATACTGACTATGGGATCCCTTAGAGAAGAAGGTTGTCATCAATAAGGATGTCGCCTTTGATGAAAATTCAATTTTCCAAAGGCGAGATGGTATGGAGGAGCAGCAGGAGAAATAGAAGGTCCAGTAGGGCAGTGCTTAACAACTAACATCCTATTCTATTTTGCCACTTGCAGGTGCATCGAAAAGACTTGGTATTCAGATGGAGCACTCTCCAATGGTGTCTCCACAAGTGGAGAGAGCTCAGATGGATGAAAGAAGTTAGGAGGTTCAGTAGGAGCAAACTGGACTTAGGACGGATATCGGGGTTGCACTGCACAAGCCCAAAAAAAATATCAAGCAACCGAAATGATATGGCTTCGAAGAGACGATATCATATGCCCTAGTGATAATAAATGGGGACCCCTACAGCTACGAGGATGCTATAGAGAGCCAGGATAGAGAGAGATGGGTCCAAGTAATGTCCGAGGAGATGCAATCTCTCCACCAGAACGAGACGTGATGATTGGTGCAGTTGCCACAAGAGAAGAAATCTATTGGTTGCAAGTAGGTTTACCAATGCAAGGAGAGGCCTTTGAAGTAGGAAGGTATTAGGTACAATGTGAGGTTAGTGGTCAAGGGATACTCCTAGAAGGAAGGCATCAACTTTAGCGAGATTTTCTCTCCCATCATCAGGCATACTTCCATCAGGGTACTGCTGAGCATTGTTGCAACTAAGGACTTGGAGCTGGAGTAGATAGATATCAAGACGGCATTCCTCTATGGGCATCTAGAGGAGAGCATCTACATGGAGCAGCCATCTGGGTTCTGAGAGCTAGGAGTATAGAAAGGAAGGTCTGTTTGTTGCAGAAATTACTGTACGGGCTAAAGCAGTCACCGAGGTAATGGTACAAATAATTTGATTCTTATGTGAGGAGCATCGGGCTTTTCAGGTATGAGTATGACTCTTGTGTTTATGTTAAATCTTTTGAGGATGGGTCTAGAGTGTTTCTAGTCTTGTATGTGGATGACATACTTATAGCATGTAAAAGTAGGAAGGTTGTGCAGGAACTGAAGGCAGCCTTATCTCGAGAGTTTGAGATGAAGAATTTGGAGCATGCAAGGAAGATTTTAGGCATGAAAATCTTCAGAGATCGAGTCAAGAGAGTGCTGCATTTATCTCAGAGAGGTTACATCAGGAAGGTCTTGGAGAGGTTCGGGATGAATGATGCAAAATCGATGGAGCTGCCACTCACCGGACACTTTAAACTCTCGAAGATGATGTCATCACAGACTGAGATGGAGGCTTAGAAGATGGAGAGAGTGCCATATGCCTCTAGTGTGGAGAGTCTTATGTACGTCATGGTATATTGTAGGCCTGATATGTCCACACAGTGAGCCAGGTCAGTAGGCTCTTGGCGTAGCCTAGTAGGGAGCACTGACAAGCACTGAAGGGGATCTTCAAGTACTTGATGGGTATTGTTGGAGTTGGCATCTACTATAGATAGCGAGGAGGTGCTGAGAGACTCTCCAACATGTCCAAGAAGGCTCGGAGGTAGATAAGAGGGTTCGTGGATGCAGACTTTGGTGGAGACGTGGACACCCGATAGTCGATGATAGATTTTGTATTTAGCCTGTTTGGAGGTCCCATTTCATGGAGATCATGCTTGTAGCCTATCATGGTCTTATCCACAACTAAGGTAGAGTACATTGGTGTTACAGAGATAGTGAAGGAGGCCCTATGGCTGAAGGGCTTGGCGTTGGAGATGGACCTCGCACAGGAGGCCATCAGGGTGCACTGTGACAGTCAGAGTGCACTATTATTTGCACAAAACTCTGTCTACCATGCGAGGATGAAGCATACTGATATCAGGTATCATGAGATCAGAGAGCTTGTAGAAGAAGATAAGGTGGAGCTGGTGAAGGTCCACACTAAAGAGAATCTCATGGATGCACTGACGAAGGTACTTTCACGAGATGGCTTTCGAAAATGTATGACATTGATGTACTTGATGGACAAGATGGAGTTGGTTGAGGCCTTGGGACACTATGGTGGAGATTGTTGGGCCTCATGTGGTGCTCTCAAAGCTCAAGAGACCAAGGCTACAGCCAAGGTCCAAAATCCATGAGGTGGTCATGGGGTTTCTAGGGCTAGTTTGGGTCCTAGGATGAAAGGTTGTTAGCCTTTCGGGTCTTGAGGTTCAGAGATTTTGGATCTTGAGGGGGCTAACTTATTTGGACTAGGATTGAGTTTAAAATTATGAGATTGGGTCAAGTCATGGGTGTATATGGGCTTGGATGAGTGCAATCTTATATTGAGTTAGCCAGGAGAGTTTTTTAGTTCGGTCACATTGACTCTACGTATAAAGATACATTGTATTCTGACTCGATGAATCGAATGAATACTAAATCATTTTCTTCCTAACTTTTCTCTCTCTTCCTTCCTCTCTCTCCCTGATCTTCTCCACATCCTAGCAGTAAGAAATCCTAGGGTTCCTTGGGGCTGGGTTTCTAGTGCCCTCTTTGTGGATGCTCCCTTTTTGTGTGCCCCTTCTTGGCTACCCAAGAGGAGTTCTATGCCCCATCTATTACTTTTTGGAGGCTTCATCAAGAATACTTCTAGATTTCAAAAGGTGGGTTTCAAATCTGGTGGAGAAGGGGTTCAAATCACAGAAAAAAATCCTGCTGACAAGATTTACAAGGCTGCTGAAATTCTGAAGGCTGTTATTATTTTGCTTGGTTGCTGACCTTCAAGGACCTCTACGATCTGATCCTTACTATTTTCTGATGTCTACAACCTAGGAAAGTTGCTCCAACACTAAGTAGCTAAAGAAAAAATCGATAGTTCAAAGCATATATTTTTAAAATTTTACAGCAAAAAAATAAAAGATTAAATACTTTAATTTTTTAAACATGCCTTAGATCAGATCTAAACTACCATTAAAGATTTATGACATAAAAAATCTATATATAAAATCTGATATAAAACAGAAAACTGTATCGATCACATCGATATCCTGAATCTGATCTAACCTTTAGATCATATTGGTTGAGTTCAAACTCATTACCTTTTTGTGAATCGATAATCTTCACTTCTAGAAGGCATAGTATGAAGCTTTCGCTGATGCTGAGCAGCCGCAAAGGTCATCTAGCCTCTACAGATCATCCACTTAAAGTTCTGAACGAATCTTCCTTTGTGGGAGTGTGAGCTTGCGTTGAAGGCTTTGGATGGCTGATCCAATCTTCTTTCTTTAGATCTCCTAGACTCTTCCGGATCAGAAGAACACTTCCTCTGTTTCTCATGCATAGAAGCCCAACCCACTTTCAACTTTTCATGCCCCAACTCTCAAGTTTCTCAAGCCAAAAATCACTTTCAACCTCATACAAAACTGATCCCTTCTTAAGGGTGGCGTCCCATGGAATATAAGGATAAGGAAGAGGTAGTTTCGATTCAATTTCAAATGTTGGTTGATCCTTATCACCAAATCAAATTAAATTTGAATCAAATTTTGAATCAAACATCATCTTTATCTTGAGAACTTAGAAAGTGGTCGACCAACATCAGTATGGTGCAAAAAAAATCTCACACAAAAATACTTTATGCATGGAGAAAGGTGGTGGCGTGAAGAGAAGAGTCCAACTCAATTTGGACTCTATTTTTATTCAAATTCAAACCCATTTGAACTCAAATTTAAATCAACTAATTTTTAATTAAAAAAAATAGATAAGGATATGAAAAGGCTTCTAGGCATAAGAAAAAATCATGTAAAAAAATTTCTTGTATGAAGAATAAGAGGGTGCAAAGAAAGGAGGCACAAGAGATTCGAATTTGAATTATTTTCTCATTCAATTAAATTTTTAACCCAACCAATTAGGTTAGATCTAATTGAACCTCTAAATTTAATTTAATTAGATAGCAAATAGCCTCGACTAAATTTAATCAAATCAAAAATTAATCAAGCTCAAGTCCTAATCAAATCAGGAACTGAACACCCTTAGCGATTAGATCATTTCATAACCTAATCGGGTCAAATCAAATTGAATTCAATTCAATTAGATTTGATCCAAATCTCAATGCTCAATCAAATTGAACTAATTAGCAATCTTCCTATAATTTATCAATAATTAGTAAATTGATTTATTACAATTTTTGCACAGGATAAATCATCAATCGAATTGACAGTTTTATCCTAGAATGATTCTTAATCGTCGATCAGCCAT
The DNA here is from genome assembly GCF_000442705.2 of Elaeis guineensis. Lineage (NCBI taxonomy): Eukaryota > Viridiplantae > Streptophyta > Magnoliopsida > Arecales > Arecaceae > Elaeis > Elaeis guineensis. Next base: position 58,805,061 of record NC_026003.2, read on the forward strand.
ATGATCAGTCAGAAATTTTTTTTGAGTGTGACCCTATAGGTTCAAACCTAAGCCAATAGTATAGAAATAATGTTTCTATACTAATCAAAGTGACCATCCAGCAATGATACCCGACGTCTGAATAGGTCGAAAGATTACAAAGTATCATTCGAGAACCTATTGGCATATGGCTATCCTATAATTCATCTTTTTGATATAAATACTCAAGGTGACTTAAAATTTAACTGTCAATTTTGATATGATCATCCATATTATATTTTAATTTTCAAAATTCATCATATGAATTACTCCGATCGAGATTTACTGAATTGAAATACACTGATATATTAACTTTTACTTATTCGGAGGGGTTAATTTCATCTTGACTCACACACCGACTTTTTAAGTACTTGACTGTACTTAAAAATTTTTCATCACTGAATTAGAAATTCAGATAGTCCAGCACCAAAGTACAATGAGTTGCTTGCAAGTCACCGTAGTGATCTCAGATCGGAGGGACACTTATACCCATATCCTTTATGAGTTAATCTTGACAGCAGAGTGCTCAACAGTTGGTCACGTTCAATGAGATGTACTTTTACGTCTCACTTGCATACCATATCAGTGTCTCCACACTTCTTGGTTAAGAGGACAACCAATGTACATGGTGTTGAAAAATATGTCCTAAAATCAATCGTATGACAATTGTGCTAATTATAAATATATATGAATTAATAAATAATAAAAGTTATTTGATATTTTTTATCACAAGGTTATATCTTCTAACGAACTCGTATATTACAGTGAAGTCCTTATGACTACTTTGATCGATAAAAGAGGATTTATCGCATAGTCCTTAAACTGGTTCGCGACCAAACGATACGCTATTACAAGGATGATAGCGATATCAAGTGTAGGTTGTTGTGTGCCATATGCATTGGTTATCCTCATAACTAAATGGTATGGAGATATTGGTATGATAAGCAAGTGAGATGTAGGAGTACATCATCACTAAATGTGACCAACTGCGGAGTACTCTGCTGTCAAGGGTAGCTCACAAAGGGTATGGGTATAAGTGTCTCTCTGATCTGAGATCATCACGATGACTTACAAGCAACTCATTGTACCTTGGTGCCGGACTAACTGAGTTTTTAATTCAATGACGGAAGGTTTTTGGGTGTAGTCAAGTACTTGTCAAGTTGGTACGTGAGTCAAGATGGGATTGATCCCTCCGAATTAGTAGGAGATATGCATTAGTGTATTTCAATTTAGCAAAACTTGAGCCTGGATAATCCATGTGATGGATTTGAAAAAGATTGAAATACAATGTGGATGACTTATCTAGGATTGACAGTTAAATCCTTGGTCATCCTCGAGTATTAGAGTTAAAGGGATGAATTATACGGTAATCATATGCCAATAGGTTCTTGAATGTTGGTTCGCCTTTATTCGACCTATCCGGACGTTGGGTCACCATTGCTAGATGGTTACATTAATTGGTTTAGAAAAGTATTTCTGTGCTACTGAGTTAGGTTCAAACCTATAGAGTCACACTCAAAAGAATTTCTGACTGATCATGTGGCTAATCAACAATTGAGAATCGTTTAAGGGCTTAATCATCAATTTGATTGATGGTTAACCTTATGCAAAAGTTACAATAAATTAATTCATCAAATATTAAAAAATTAATAAAAGATTAACTAGTAACTAAATTACTGATTAACTCAATTCAATTGAGCAAAGAGGATTAAATAAAATCTAATTGAATTAGATTCAATTAGGTTTAGTCCGATTAGATTATGAGATGACCTAATTGTTAAGGAAGAATTGTCCCTAATTTGATCAGAATTTTGGTTCAGTCAATTCTTAATTTGATTAAAATTTGATTAAAAATTTATAAACCTAATTAGATTGGATTTCATATATTTTATTTGGGCTAAACCAGATGTGATTTGGTTTAGATTCAAATAAGAAAATTAAAAGTCCTTATTGGAATCATTTCCCTATGTCAATCCAGATTACATGCCATATATCTCTACACACAAAATTATTTTGTGTGAGATTTTTTCACACCCAAAGAGTCTTTTCCCTTATCTATCTCACATCCAAATTTGATTGGGTTTTAATAAAATAAAGATTTTAAAATTAGATTTTAAAATATTTCTTATCAGAAAAATTGTTCTCATTTAGATCAACCTCTCCATACCAATAATTTTTTTTCTCCTTATATGTGTGATATTTTGAAGATATTTTTTGTGAAAGATTAGTTGGGGAATTAATTTACCATAAGAAAATATGGAAAGGGATGTCCCATATTTTTTTGATATATTTTTGGATATAGAATTGTGAAGAGAGGCAGAATCTTGTAAGAGTCCAAGATCACGAGGACTCTTCACCCCACCTCCTTACACCCCTAGAAAAAGGACTTTTGTGGTTTCTTTTATGTGTGTAAGATACCAAAAGAGAGCTCTTCATGTGGTAGAAGTTTGGGCATGGTTCATGATGTGAAAAATAGAAAGGAGGGTCCTCTCTCTTGGGGTGTGTCTAAAAATCTAAATTTCAGGTTTTTGGTTCTAAGGGTTTGGGAGGAGGAAATAAATTAAAAAAATATATTTTTTTCTTCATCTTTTTTTTACCTCTTCATCTCCTCTAGAAGTCCATCTTCAATCTTTAAAAAGATTTTAAATATTTAAAAAAAATGATCTAGATTAGTCAAAAGAAGGTCTTCACGTGAGCTAGCACTCTCGAGAAGACCGATCAGATCGAGACTTTGAGTAGATTTTCTGCAGAGGCCAGACGTGTGTGTGACTATGAGCAACCAGCAAGGATCCTCTCTACCATGTGTCTCAGTAGTGGAGATCATCGATCCACGATCAGGTATGGAGTTCTAAATTCAGTTTAGAAGTAGATGTGATCTACTGCTCATATGCATACATGCTGATTTTATCTTCAGTATCTTTCAGATTTTATATGCAACATAACATATCATAGATCCTAGAGTAGGTTGATTTGATGATTAGATCATATGCATATTAGATTAATTTGATTTATCTAGTCGTCTTTCACTGTAATTATTTTAAAAATTTTTGAAATACATGCATGAAATCGCCTACGCATCCCAACAGTGATGTCAGAGCCTAGGTTCGTTATGACATGATTTATGTACATATTAAATCTAAATTTTAATTTTATTTAGATCTGATATATGATATTTTGATCTAAATTTAATTAATGATTGATCACACAAACTGACACAAGGTTGTCTTGCTATAGGGTTTACCCCTTACAGTGAAAAGGTTGTCCTAGTTTGTGCTGATCCTTGATAAAATCTGATTTTATGTCATGCATGTGATGTTTATGATCTAATTTAGATATGATCTAAGAATATAATTAGATCTAATATAATTTAGATTAGATCTAAATTCATATATATATGATATATGATTAGATTAGATGATCCAATTTGCAAGTACTTGAATTGGGTTGATCACCAGGCTGTCCGGTCATAGAAGCAAGAAGGGTTTAAAGACCTTCTCTTTCCATTCGATGAGGTGCTCTTATAGAGGTACTGTTGATGCAGAATTCTGTCAAAGCCGGAGAAGCTGGAGTCGGGATGACTGCGGCCGCCATCGGGACCTATAAGGGAAGTCTAAACCGGAGTTGGGGGTGCTCCGGCAAGACCCTCCGATGCTCAAGTCAGTACTCTACTTCAACAGAAATGGAGTGCTCGAGGAAAAATTTTAGCAGAGTTTTGAGATAGAGTTTGAGCTTAGAGAAGAACGTATCTGAGGGTCCTTATTTATAGATGGAAAGCGTAACCGATTGACAGCGACGTCTGTAACCGCCTGGTAGTGGGCTGTTCAGAGCCGCTTGGAGTTTGTTACGGAGAGTAGTGGCGTCAGGGGTCGCTCAGGGCCACGTGGAGTTGGTTACGGAGAGTGGAGTGGTGGCCGTTGTCGCGACTTGCCAGAGAGTAGTGGAGCCACGCGGAATCCATTACAGAGAGTGGAGCAGGGTACGACCCTCGTCGTGGCTTGTCAGAGAGTTTGGATCTGCTAGCTGAAGCTCGGCTGGGATGTCTGATGGAGCGGAATGGCTCTCTATCTCGTCGATCCGGGAGAAGCTCAGACATTTTCAAGGTTGCTGACGAGTCTACTATTGTCGGAGGCCTTGGGCACTGAGGCTATGGGCGAGAACCATCTGTTGTAGAGACTCGGATGAAGACTTTCAATTGGCGAAGTCCGATAAGAGCCCAATTGCTACGGAAGTCCATCTGGGATTTGCTTGGTGTGGAAGCTCGTCTGAAGATTATGCACCGAAGAAGTCCGATTTCATGAGGAACTTGGTGGAAGGTCGGTCGGTGGTGGACTTCGGATGGCATTGGGGAGGCTCGTCTGTTGGGGGAGTCTGAGGGTTCCAAAGGCAATCGGCCATTGTAGAAGTCCAGCTACTGGAGCACGTCCGTTACGAAAGCTCGTCCGGAATCCATCCGCTATGGAAGCTCGGACAGAGTCCAGTTCTTGTGGGAGGCCGAAAGGAGGCCGCTTATTGTTGGAGCTTGGTCGAAGGTCGGTTGTCGTGGGAGCTCAGAGTAACGACCTGGTCGGTGGATCCTGCCCCATGGTAGAAGCTCGTCTGGGATCCGACTACGAAGAAGCTCGACTGCAGTCTACCTGTAATGGAAGTTTGGAAGAAATCTATTTATAGTAGAGGCTCGAATGGAATTTACTTACAATAGATATCCAGAGTAGACCGCCCGTCGTAGGAGTTCGGAGTAGATCGCTCGTTGTAGGAGTTCGGAGTAGACTGCTCGTAGTAGAAGTTCGGAGTAGACTGTCCATAGTAGAAGTTCGGAGTAGACCGCTCGTAGTAAAAGTTCGTAGTAGAAGTTCGGCTCTCACAGGAGCCCGGTTGGAATCCTGAAGGCGGTCAATCGCCATAGAAGCTTGGATGAAGTCTGATTACTGTAAAAACCTCGTTGTCGAAGAAGCTCGGATATTGACGAAGTCCGGAAGGAGTTCGGAGAATCGTTGATCACTGTAGAAGGTCGGCTGACAGTGAGGAGAGAGCCTTTGGAGCGGCACGGTAGATGGATGGAGAAGCTCATTGTCGGAGAAGTCCGAACGGTCGAGGGGGTTCGGAGAGATGCCACACACAAGGTCGAAAGTCAGAAGAGCTCGGGAAGGGTCATTCATTTACAAACTTCAGCCGGGGGGGGGTATTTTATACCCAACACCAGTCCCCCTACTTCTGAGTTTGGGTTCCGAATGAAGGAAGTACAGAGAAATTCTCATGGCCGAAGTTGCTCCCCTCGACTTCTGCACTCGGTGGTTGCCAGATATTTTAACGTTCGGCATGCTGGTACTAGAGCCTTTTCGAAAAAAATTTCTTCTTTTTGGAATTCCCGTCAGAGCGTTGCCCTAAGTATGACGCAATAATGGTTTTACTAATTGTCGGCCACCTTCAACCGCTTGCCACAGTGAGTGGGCCATGTGGCGGTCAAAGACTGTCAGAGGAGTCCTGCAATCATTATTGCTTCAGACCCCGTCGCCTATTTAAACCCGTCTCCCACCTTCGGGGATTTCACTTTGCATGGGAGTTTCTTCGGTCCTTCCCTCTTGGCCTTAGGCATCCTTCAAGCCGTCCTCATCTCTGCATCCCTGCATCCTTCATATCAGCCTAGGTTAGCCCCAGAACTTTCTTCGCTTCCGTGGTCTCATTCATAGACTGTGTCGATCATCCTTCGTTGCAGATATGGGTGTGGACGCAGCTCGGATGTTGGCCCAGAATCTCAAAGCCCACAAGCGGGAAGGCGCTGCAATTTTCGGGTCGGCGAAGAAGATGAGGGTAGAAGAGACAGATCTGGCCATATTTCGCCTTGATCGTCCAGAGTCCGTGCTTAGGCACATTTTCGACCGCGAATGCCTCCCAGTGTGCATCATTGTATGGGGAAACCTGACCTCTGAAAAAAGGTCATGCCCACCATCACTATGGGGGGGAACCTGCCCTCAGAAAGAAGGTCATGCCCGCCGTCATTGTGAGGCAGCAGGACCCATGGCATGGAAAGGATGGCGTCTACACGTACTTTGAAGATAATGCTAGAGTAATTGCCGAAAAGGGGGCTGGAAGAAGAAGTCAAGTACTTAAAGTAATCCTCGACGACGGTTGGAACCGAGAGTTCGAAGTCTGATGAAGCCGAGCTTCGTTTCTCTTTTTGTTTTTGGCCTTCAAGGCTTTGTAACGTGTACTTCACCAATGAAATGAAAATGAAATTGTCTATTATCTTGTTCATTCTGGTATTAAATGGTTGTTTACCGAACTTCCTTTGTCTTCCATCCCGTTTGGCATCGGCGTAATTTGTAATTCCTCATCTGCTTCTTGCTTCGAGTCGTCATTTATCGAACTTCTTTTATCTTTCGTCCTGTTTGACGTTGACATTGTTTGAAGATTCCTGGCCGTCGCTGTGCCGATTCGCCCTTTGGGACCGAAGATTTTCGACAAGGGTTTTTTTTCTCGTTGAGGCGAGGTCCCCTGAGCCTCGGCCTTCAAAGGCTTCATAGTGCACGCTTTACTAATGAAATGAAATGAAAATTTTCTCATTACCTAGTCTAATCTTGCTTTGAGTCGTTGTTTACTGAGCTTCTTTTGTCTTTCGTCTTATTCGACGTTGATGTTGTTTGAAGATTCCTAGTCGTCGCTGTGCTGATCTGCCCTTAGGGACTGGAGATTTTCGACAAGGGTTTTCTTCCACATTGAGATGAGGTCCCCTGTGCCTTTGATGTAGTTCATTTTTCACTTATCGCTGGCGTAGTTCGTCGCTTTCTCTTTTCATCTCCCCTTTTCTTTTGTGTCCGAGTGAGGGTCTTCCCTTACTCTTGACAGGGTCGTGAGAGTGTAGAGGGGCCGTTGAGGAGGCTTTCCTCCTTGTCTGGTCTTGATCGATCGAGCCTTTGTTCATGTCAGAATGAGGTTCTCCTCTTGTTCCTGACAGTCAGTTTTAGTTCATGTTAGGATAAGGTTCTCCTTCTGTTCCTAACGGGGTTGTAGGAGCACGCAAGGGCCGCTGCAAGGGCCTCTCACCCCATCCGGTCTTTAAGTAACCGAGCCTTCGACTTTGCTCATGTTAGGATGAGGTTCTCCTTCTGTTCCTAACAAGGCTGTGGGGGCACATATGGGTCGTTGCGAGGGCTGCTCCCCCAATCCGGTCTTTAAGAAATCCGGCCTTCGACTTTGCTCATGTTAGGACGAGGTTCTCTTCCTGTTCCTAACAAGGCTGTGGGGTCACATAAGGGCCGTTGCAAGGGCCTCTCCCCCCATCTGGTCTTTAAGAAACTGGGCCTTCGACTTTGCTCATGTTAGGACGAGGTTCTCCTCCTATTCCTAACAAAGCTGTGGGGGCGCATATGGGCCATTGCAAGGGCCTCTCCCCCCATCCGATCTTTAAGAAATCGGGCCTTCGACTTTGCTCATGTTAGGACAAGGTTCTCCTCCTGTTCCTAATAAGGCTGTGGGGGCGCATATAGGCCGTTGCAAGGGCCTCTCCCCCCATCTGGTCTTTAAGAAACTGGGCCTTCGACTTTGCTCATACTAGGATGAGGTTCTCCTCCTGTTCCCAACAAGGCTGTGGGGGCACATAAGGGCCATTGCAAGGGCCTCTCCTCCCATCCGGTCTTCAAGAAATCGGGCCTTCGACTTTGCTCATGATAGGACGAGGTTCTCCTCCTGTTCTTAACAAGCTTAATTTCGATTGTATGAGGGAGTTACTCCTTGTAAACTCATGCTAAAAGAAAAATATGCAAGTATGAAACGTTTATTTAAGGCAAAGCTATTGGTAATACATTCGCAGATTTTCTGAATTCCATGGTCGTGGAAGCTCTGCTCCTCCGAGCTCTTTTAGATAGTATGTTCCGGGCCGGACCACCTCCTTAACTTCATACGGGCCTTCCCAGTTTGGGACAAGTTTCCCTTGAGTCTGAGGTTGCGAGACAGCGGCTCGTCGTAGCACCAGGTCCCCTGCTCTGAAGACTTTTTTTTTGACCTAAAAATTGTAGTAGCAGGCTACTTTCTGCTTGTAGGCCGCCATCCGAACTTGAGCTGTTTCCGCTTTTCTTCTAACAAGTCGAGGTTGGCCTTGAGATCCTGCGGGTTGCACCGTCGTCGAATGCCACAACCCACACCGATGGAAGCTTGAGTTCAATCGGGATCACGGCTTTTGTCCCGAAGGCTAGGGCGAAGGGGTCTCCCCTGTGGGCAATCTCTGAGTAGTTCGTTATGCCCACAACACATGATAAAGCTCGTCTGCCCAAGTTTCTTTTGCCTTTTCGAGTCTCGCCTTGATACCTTGCAACAGAGTCCTGTTAGTCACTTCAGCCTCGCCGTTTGCCTGCGGATGGGCTACCGAAGTGAAGTTATGGGAGATATTCAGGTCCTCACAAAATTCGGCAAACTTTGCCCTAGCAAACTGCCACCCATTATTAGTAATGATGGTTTTGGGTAAGCCGAACCTACAAACAATTGACTTCCAGATGAAGTCTTATACTTTAGCTTCTGTGATTTTTGCCAAAAGTTCAGCTTCGACCCACTTGGTGAAATAGTCTATTGCCACCAGGAGGAACTTCCGCTGCCCGGATGCCATGGGGCAAGATCCGAGGATATCCATCCCCCATTGCGCAAACGGCCATGGGGCACTCAATGGTGTCAGCTCGAAGGCAGGTTGCCTTTGTACACTTGCATATCTCTAACACCGGTCGCATCTTCCGACATATTCGACGGAGTCGTGGTACATGGTAGGCCAGTAATAGCCTTGACGGAGCATCTTGTGGGATAAAGATCTGGCCCCCAGGTGACTTCCACAGACTCCCTCATGTACCTCTCTCAAGGTGAAGTCGGCTTCAGAAGGTCGGAGACATTTCAGGAGGGGCAAAGAGTATGACCTCTTGTACAGCTTGCCTTCGTAAAAGATATATCGGGAGGTCTGGTTCTTAAGCATCCGAGCTTCTTTTGCATCAGGAGGAAGGACCTCGTCCTTGAGGTATGCAACCAGTGGGTCGATCCAACTGGGTTTATGGCTGATCTCCATCACAGACTGTGATTCTTCCGTGCTTGGGCACCTCAGAACTTCGAAGAAGACTTCCTTAGGTAGTTCAGCTGGAGCTAGTGTAGCCAGCTTGGAGAGAAGGTCGGCCCTGGTATTTTCTGCTCTTGGGATCTGCTTGATGTCGAAGCTGCTGAAGGTAGGGATGATCTCCTTTACCTTTTCGAGATACTTGACCATACTATCCTCCCGAGCTTCATAATTTTCGTTGACCTGTCCCACTACTAATTGAGAGTCATTGTAGGCTTGAAGCCTATCTACTTCCAATTCTTTGGCGACCTTTAGTCCTGCAATCAGAGCTTCATATTCTGCTCTGTTATTTGTCGTAGGGAACTCGAAGCGCAGTGCATACTCCATGATAATTCCATCAGGATTGACGAAGATCAGGCCCGCGCCCGCGCCCGACATGTTGGAGGAACCATCCACGTAGAGGGCCCAAAAACCATCAGGGAGATCAGCTTTTTCTTCAGGAGAGTTCGACCGGAGCCCTGGGTCATCAGCTCCATCTCGTCCAAGCTCGACCTCCTCCGGAATAGTGCATTCTACCATGAAGTCTGCTAGTATCTGGGCTTTTATTGCCGGCTGAGGTCGATAGTCGATGTCGAACTCCGTGAGCTCGATTGCCCACTTCGCTATCCTCCCAAAGGCATCTGCTCGATGCAAAATCACCTTGATCGGCTGGTCTATGAGCAGTATTATGGTGTGTCCCTGAAAGTAAGGTCGAGCCTCCGAGCTGCAACCAACAAGGCGTAAGTTAGTTTCTCTAACTTAGTATACCTGGTTTCGGCATCTCTCAATACTCAGCTTATGTAATAGATCGGCCGTTGAATTTTTGCTTCTTCCTTAATCAGAACTGCTGCAAGGGCCACAGGGGAGATCACCAGGTATAGGAACAACTCCTCTCCAAGCTCGGGCTTTGCCAATAGTGGAGATGAGCCGAGGTAGTTCTTCAGCTTCTCGAATGCTTGCTAACATCCAGGGGTCCAACAGAAGTTCCTCGCTGCTTGAGAGTCTGAAAGAAAGGCAGGCACCGCTCGATCGATCTTGAGACAAAGCGATTTAGGGCCGCTACTCTCCCAATAAGGCGCTGAACTTCCTTTACTGACTTCGGGGCGGTCATTTTCTGGATGGTGTGAATCTTTTTCGGATTTGCTTCGATCCCGCACCCCGATACCATAAAGCTCAGGAATTTTCTTGAGGTTACTCCAAAAGTGCACTTGGTAGGGTTCAGCTTCATCTTGTATTTTCGGAGGGCGCTGAAGGTCTCCTCAAGGTCGGCGACGTGGTTCATCGAGGATTTATTTTTTACGAGCATGTCGTCCATGTAGACCTCCATGTTGCGGCCGGTCTGCTCTTTGAAGATCTTGTTCACCAGCCACTGATATGTCGCCCCTGTATTTTTGAGGCCAAAAGGCATGACCCTGTAACAATAAAGGCTACGGTTAGTAATAAAAGTAATTTTTTCTTCATCCTCTGGCGCCATCTGAATTTGATTGTAGCCAGAGAATGCATCCATGAAAGTGAGAAGCTCATGGCCCGAGGTCGCATCCATCAATTGATCGATTTTGGGCAGAGGATAACTGTCCTTCGGGCAGGCTTTATTCAACTTTTTGAAGTCTATGCACATCTTCCATTTACCGTTCATCTTCTTAACTAGGACCACATTGGAAACCCAGCTCGGATAGTTGACCTCTCTGATGAACCCGGCTTTCAAGAGTTTATCAACTTCCTCGGATATTGCCATTTGTCTTTCCGGTGCATGACTTCGAACTTTTTCCTTCGTTGGCTGGTGTTTAGGATCAACAGCCAGACAGTGTTCCATAATCTCGGCATCGATCCCTGGCATGTCCGTCGGAACCCAAGCAAAAACATCCGCATTCTTTTGTAGGAAATTAATAAGTTATGTTCGCACCTCTTTCCCCAAGCTGGAGCCGATCTTCACCATGTGCTCTTCGTTCCCATCATTCAAAGGAATTGAGACAAGATCTTCCATTGGCCCACCCTGTTCTTCAGTCAGGTCATCACGGGTGTCCTGTCCATCAATCGGACAGGGGTCAGGCTGACCACTTCTTTGCAGGGCTATATTATAGCAATGCTTTGCCAGGGCTTGATCTCCTCTAACTTCTCCGACCCTCTGGCTGGTAGGAAATTTCAATTTCAGATGGTAGGTCGATACTACAACTCGGAGGGCGTTGAGGCCAGGTCGGTCGAAAATTGCGTTGTAGGCAGACGGCGCCCTCACCACCAGGAAATCCACCAGCGCTTTGGATTGTTTTGGATACTGACCTGTAACTACAGTCAAAGTTATTACTCCCTCCACTGGCATAGCATCGCCAGTAAACCCTACTAATGGGGAGCTAATCGACCCTAACCGACCATCAGGGATGGACATTTTTGAGAATACATCATAAAATAAAATATCGATCGAGCTACCACTGTCAATAAGAATGCGGCGTACATCATAATCAGCAATATTTAAAGAAACTACAACCACATCATTATGGGAGAACTAGATCCCCCGAGCGTCTTCTCCAGTAAAGGTTATAGATCCTTCAGTTTTTTGCCGCTTGAGCGGTCCGGCCGATCCACTGGTCGCTCCCCTTCGGGACCCTTCAGAGATGGTGTTGATGATTCCGACCGGAGGCCGATCCCCAGGCTGTTTTTTCCTCCTTCGTGGCTCTGGTTGCGGTGGGGTCTTTGGCCGATCTTCCCTACTTCCAGGTTGGCATCGAATGAATCCGTCGACTGCCATTGCTGGAGGAGGAGGAGCCCGGGAAGCTTGAGGCGAGGCTAGAGCCTGAGATCCGGCTGCGGAGGCCGTGGATCACCCAGTGGATGCCTTTCGAGGAGGCATCAGGTGGAGATCTAATAGGAGGAGAGGAGGACGTCGGAGAAGATGACTGGAGGCAATCCTGTTGAGCACTCCTTCAAGAACAAGGGTACTGCGAAGACATAGGCCCTTCCTCTAGTACCAATTTTGTTGGTGCAGAATTCCACCGAAGCCGAAGAAGCTGGAGTCGGGATGACCGCAGCCGTCACCGGGACCTGCAAGGGAAGTCTAAACCAGAGTTGGTGGTGCTCCGGTAAGATGCTCCGATGTTCAAGTCAGTACTCTGCTTCAACAGAAAGGGAGTGCTCGAGGAAAAATTTTAGCAGAGTTTTGAGATAGAGTTTGAGTTTAGAAAAGAACGTATCTGAGAGTCCTTATTTATAGACGGAGAGCATAACCGATTGTCAGCGATATCTGTAACTGCCTGGTAGTGGGCTGTTCAGAGCCATCTGGAGTTTGTTACGGAGAGTAGTGGCGTCAGGGGTCGCTCAGGGCCACGTGGAGTTGGTTACGGAGAGTGGAGTGGTGGCCATTGTTGCGACTTGCCAGAGAGTAGTAGAGCCACGCAGAATCCATTGCAGAGAGTGGAGCAAGGTAGCAGCCCTCATCGTGGCTTGTCAGAGAGTTTGGATCTGCCAACTGAAGCTCGACTGGGATGTCTGATGGAGCGGAATGACTCTCTATCTCGTCAATCCAGGAAAAGTTCGGATGTTTTCGAGGTTGCTGACGAGTCTACTATTATCGGAGGCCTTGGGCACTGAGGCTACGGGCGAGAACCATCTGCTATAGAGACTCGGATGAAGACTTTCAATTGGCGAAGTCTGATAGGAGCCCAATTACTAGGGAAGTTCGTCTGGGATTTGCCTGGTGTGGAAGCTCGTCTGAAGATTATCCGCCGAAGAAGTCCAGTTTCATGAAGAACTTGGCGGAAGGTCAGCCAGTGGTGGACTTCGGATGGCATTGGGGAGGCTCGTATACTGGGGGAGTCTGAGGGTTCCGGAGGCGATCGGCCATTGTAGAAGTCCAGCTGCTGGCGTCTGTTGCGAAAGCTCGTCCGGAATCCATCCGCTGTGGAAGCTCGGACGAAGTCCGGTTCTTGTGGGAGGCCGAAAGGAGGCCACTTATTGTTGGAGCTTGGTCGAAGGTCGGTTGTCGTGGGAGCTCGAAGTAACGATCTGACGGTGGATCCTGCCCCATGGTAGAAGCTCGTTTGGGATCCGGCTACAAAGAAGCTCGGCTGAAGTCTACCTGTAATGAAAGTTCGGAAGAAATCTGTTTACAGTAGAGGCTCGAATGGAATTTGCTTACAGTAGATATCTAGAGTAGACCGCCCACCGTAGGAGTTTAAAGTAGATTGCTCGCTGTAGGAGTTCGGAGTAGACTGCTCGTAGTAGAAGTTTGGAGTAGACCGCTCGTAGTAGAAGTTGGAGTAGATCGTTCGTAGTAGAAGTTCGGCTCTCATGGGAGCCCGATTGGAATCCTGAAGGCGGTCGATTGCCGTAGAAGCTTGGATGGAGTCTGATTACTGTAGAAATCTCGTTGTCGAAGAAGATCGGATATTGACGAAGTTCGGAAGGAGTTCAGGATAGTTGATCATTGTAGAAGGTCGGCTGACAGTGAGGCCTAAAGAGCCTTTGGAGCGACACGGTAGATGGATGGAGAAGCTCCATGTCAAAGAAGTCCAAACGGTTGAGGGGGTTCGGAGAGACGCCACATACAAGATCGGAAGCCGGAAGAGCCCGGGAAGGGTCGTTCATTTACAAACTTCAGTCAGGGGGGTAATTTTATACCCAACAGGTACTATATAATTAGATCCTATAAAGAAGAAAGCAAAAAGAGAAAACTTATTTTCTTGCAAAATCTTAGATCTTAAAACCCTAGGTGTTGTTGTATATGAGGCAAGTTGCGAAGAAGTTAGTTACATCTAATCTTGTTTAATCAAAATTATTTTGATTTAAAATTATAAAAAGTTTAGATTTCATCTAAAAGATTTTATTATTTACATGTGAAAATTATTTTTAAAATCTTAACCATGTTGATGCGAAACTTAATTGAGAATTAAGTATAGAATCGCTTAGACCTAGAATTGTGATTAAGATCTAATGACATTCGCATAAAATATGGGGGGATGGGTGAGCTTAGATCAGATTTTCTTAATTGGGTTAGACCTAAGATTAGAATCAAAGAGTTAATGGACTAACTAGAGAAATTGATTAAATCTAACCAAATATTGAATTAGATTAAAATTAGAATTTCTCTAGAACTAATACAATAGTTGTAGATGGTCAAGTCTATGTCTTTGATTAGACCAAATAGACCTTGATTATAGCTCAGTGGTTGAACCTGAATCATTAGATTAGTCAAATCAAAACTAATTAACCAATTGGTGTCTAAGGTAAGTTCGACATTTCGATCGGTGGTTTTTAATTGGGAGCGGCTTACCTGACTATTTCGATGGTGTCTAAGGCAAGCTTAGTAGACCCTTCCACCGATCTCACTAATCTGATCAATTTGATGAATTATATCTTGATTAGGCCGCTAAGTGATTCGAGTTGACCCATGCCATTAAGGTTGATCAGTATGACTGATCTAGGTGCCAGTTTAACTAGCATAACCTTAATCTAATTCAATGACTAGGTGAAGTCAATGGGAGGATTGTGGTTTACTGGTTGATCTCTTCTCATCTCTTCTCTAAATTGATTAAAATTTTCTAAATTATTAAATCCTTAAAATGAGCTAGTTATGGAGATAACTAGATCATAGTCTCCCATTAAGTTGGGTGATAATAGGTCCATTAGTATGATGATCATTGGAGGCCCAAAGGCCTGATGTTCATTTGCTATTGGAATTATCATTCAATAATATGATGACTTAGTCGAGTCTCTTTGTCAAATGGTCAGATTAGCCAGCCAAAGTTGGGCCTGATTATTTGGTAGTTGGATTCGTAAGTATAATCATGTTAATGGTTGGACCAAACCAGGGTTTGTAGAGAAGACCAAAGTCAACTGAAAAGTTACTTGGGGCTAAATCAATTACTAAAAGTTATTTGATGAAATAATTGGTTAAGAACCTATCCATAGATGTACATGGATGAGCTGGCCAAAGTCGGGCTCATGTGCAGTCTGTGTGGATTCTAGTACCCACTAAGGAATTAGAGTAATTCTTCAGATTGGAGGTAGAGACTACCAATTTGAATAAAATAGTGAAAGAATCTTTAGACTAAAGTCTAAGTCTTTAGGCTTAATCAATTCATAAACATAGAGATCTTGTGTTTTTCTTTCAGTTATGGCTAGATGTTCATTGCTCCATTCACTGTTTGACAGTGACTTATGTATAGGACCCAACTTTGATAGATAGTATCAGAAGTTGCAAATAGTTCTAGAGCATAAATGGATCCTACCTATGATTATGAATCCAGTACCTGAAATTTCCATATCCAACACATGTGATGCGATCAAAGATACTTATCAAAAGTGGTCAAATGATCATATCACCGCATGGTGTTATTGAAAGTAGCAAAGAACAAGAATTTAGTTGTAAATTCGATGATGCTCAGTGGGAGAAAATTCTTCAAATATTGAAGAAGTTCTTTCGCACCTCTAAAGATGTGTCTTTAGTGAAGAAACAATCTTTTGAGAAAGAAAAGGTGAAGTGAATTTCAGTGCAAGGATAAAATGATAATTTTAAAACTTTTTTAAAATTACAATTTTACAGTGAAAATTATTAATTAATCTAATTAATTAACATGTATTAATCCTACACAAGGATCTAAATATGATATATATATAGCATGTATTTAAATTTGAAATTTCAAATTCTACTGTAAATATTTTACTGTTATGTGTTCAGAACATATTACCTTCGTGCAGGTAGTCGATCGCTGCAGTCTGATCACCATCGAGAAGGTCTGATCATTACAATGCAGCCACAGAGTATGTCTGTTCTCCACGGATCGTCCAAACGAAGCTCCCAGTCTGATCGGCTCCTCACGAATGCTAGTTCGTTACAGAACCCTTTCGATGGCCGATGCTGATCGAACTCCTTCGATCGATGTTTGTTGACTCCTTGGACACTCCGGATTGCCAGCAAAGGAACTCGAGAGATTGATGAAGCTCTCCCTGATGTTTGGTGGGCTCACGACACTTGTAGCTCACCTTCTCTTCTTACTTCCCGAACACTAGGCAGAAACCCTAGGGTACTCACAAAAGACCTGCGCCCTTTCTCTCTTCTTTTCTTTTCTTTTCTTTTCTCACGAAGAAGGCCTTTCTCATGTCACCCTTTCTCTCTCAAAAAGTAGGGCGTATGCCCCACCTTCTCTTTCTTTTTTAAAACAGTGCAAGACCGTGTCTTCACCGCATGAGAGGATAAAGCTAGGTGGTTGCTCACTTGAAATCAAATCGAATTTGAATTCAAATGCCAACCAACCTATCCTTATCCACTCAAGGCGAGAGAAGAAGGGGGCGTGGGTTCTTTGTGCGTGGAGAGTTTACACGAGAAACTTTTTCTCGTGTAGAGCAAGTGGCGCACGAGTGGATAAGGTGGTGAATGGGATTAGTTGCTCATTCAAATTCAAATATCATTTGAATTTGAATAGCCAACTAATCAATCTTTATCCACACAAGTGGAGCACAAGGGAGGGCGTGGGAAGGCTTCTGTATGGGAGAAAATTCATGAGAACTTGTTTCTCATGAATTCAAATAGGCACAGGTGGGTGAGATGGTGCAGGGAGATAAGTCAAAGGTAGTTTGAAATTTTAAACCAATCTAATTGAACCAACTTTATCAAAATAGGTTAGGCACAATTAGACTAAGTTAAAATCAATATAATTAGGCTTAATTAGGCTCAATAAAATCCTAATCAAATCAGGAATTGACTAAGTCCAACCCTTGATCAGATCAGGGACCAAACCATCTTGGCGATTAGGTCAACTCTTAACCTAATTAGGTCAAACCCAACTGAATCCAATTCAATTGGACTTGATCCAAAAATAATTACTCAATCAAATTGAGTTAATTAGTGATCAAATCACTAATTAAACCTCTCATAAATACTGAGTCCAAATCCGATGGGCAATCAGGTATCAAAGTCCATCGATATGAAACCTTGATCAAAGAGTCCCAAACCAGTGAAACTCTTGACCACGGTACCCAAAATGTGTGGAACTCATGATCAGAGAATCCTGATTCTCAATTACAGAGTCCCAAACATGTAGGACTCAGAGTCCCTGAGCATTAGGACTCTTGGTCGAAGAGTCCCAGTCCAGTGGGACTCTTCACCAGCCATCAGATCAGATAGGAACCTCTAATGTTTGTGACCCCGCAGGTTCAAACCTAAGCCGGTAGCACAGGAACCAATTCCTGTACTAATCGAAGTGACTATCTAGCAATAATACCCGACGTCTGGATAGGTCGAATAGTAGCAATCGCAACATTCAGAACCTACACGAATATGATTACTGTATAATTCATCCCTTTTGACCCCTATGTATAGGATGACTCAGGGTTAAACTGTCAAGTCTAATCAGATCATCCGAATCGTGCTCAACTCAAACAGTCCTGTGACTCTTCACTAGGACTACTCTGGCCAAGATTTTGCTAAATTGAAACATGACTGTACACAGTTCCTGAATTGGAGTGGTCAATCCCATCTTAACACACGCACCGACAAGTCAAGTACTTGACTGCACCCAGCAGCCTTCTATCACTGAATTAGAAATTCAGATAGTCCAGTGCTTAAGTGCAGTGACTTGCTTGCAAGTCACCGTGGCGGTTTAAGGTTGGAGAGACAATTATACCCATATCCCATCGAACAAATCTTGACAGCAAAAAAAGCTCCGGAGTCAGTCACGTTCAGTGCAGATGTACCCTTACATCTCACCTGTATGCCATACCAGTGTCTCCACACTCCTTGATTAAGAGAACAATCAACTCATATGGCACACAACGACCTATGCTTGATAAACGTTGTTGTCCTTGGTAACAAAGTATCATTTGGTCGCGAACAGGTTTAAGGACTAAACAACAAATCCTCCTTTGTCGAGTCTAAATAGTCCTAAGGACTTCACCACAACACAGGAGTTTATTAGAAGATGAAATAATTTGTGATGAAAAATACCAAAATAATTTTTATTAATTTATAATTCATATACTAATACAAGAAAAAGTACAACCATCAACAGGCTGACGATTGGCTTTGGGACACTATTCCCAACAATCTCCCACTTGGCCTAAAGCCAATCGGTGCAGTATCTAATATCCATCTTTGACTTGAAGTCGTCGAACTCCTTCACCATAATGGCTTTAGTGAATGGGTCGGCCAGGTTCTTCTTTCCGTCGATCTTCTGAAGGTCGACGTCACCTCTATCCATGATTTTTCGGATAAGATAGTAGCAATGCAGAATATATTTCGTTCGCTGGTGTGCCTTCGATTTCTTCGCCTGAGCAATGGCTCTAGAGCTATCACAATAGAGCAGAACTGGACCAACAAGGAAGGGTGCTACTCCAAGCTCGATGATGAATTTTCTCAGCCACACCGCTTCTTTCGTAGCATCTGATGCAGCGACATACTCTGCCTCGCAAACTGAATCTGCCACAGTGTGCTGCTTGGAACTCTTCCAGCAGACAGCCCCTCCATTAAGGGTAAAAATAAATCCTGACATACTCTTGCTGTCATCGTGATCAGACTGGAAACTGGAGTCTGTGAACCCCATAAGTCTCAAGTCCGATTCATCATAAACAAGTCACTGGTCCTTAGTATTTCTTAAATACTTAGGATGGTTTTAACAACCTTCCAGTGATTCTCCCCTGGATCAGATTAGTATCTACTCACTACCCCAAGTGAGTATGCCACGTCTGGTTGTGTACATGTCATGGCATACATGATAGATCCCACTGTCGAAGCATATGGAATTCTACCCATACACTCTCTCTCTCTTGAGGTGTTGTCGGACAATCCCACTTCGAGAGAGAAATTCCATGGCCTATCGGTAGATAGCATTTCTTGGAATTCTCCATGCTGAACCTCTTCAGCATAGTATCAATGTACGTGGACTGGGATAAGCCAAGTAACCTTTTAGATCTATCCCTATAGATCCTCATCCCTAGGATGTAGGAAGCTTCTCCCAGATCCTTTATGGAGAACTGTGACGACAGCCAAATCTTTATTCCTTGTAATGCAGGGACATCATTCCCGATTAAGAGAATATCATCCACATACAATACAAGAAATACCACTACTGGACCACTAGCCCACTTATAAATGCAGGGCTCTTCTTCGTTCTTAACGAAGCCATACGTCTTGATCGTCCTATCAAAACGTATGTTCTAACTCCAGGATGCCTGCTTAAGTCCATAAATGGACCTCTGTAGCCTGCACACCTTAGACTCATCTGTGGATGTGAACCCTTCAGGTTGTATCATATACACCTCTTCGTCCAGCTCTCCGTTTAGGAAAGCTGTCTTCACATCCATCTGCCAGATTTCATAGTCCAGATGGGCAGCTATCGCAAGCATAATTCAAATAGATTTGAGCATTGCCACAGGAGAAAATGTCTCGTCATAGTCTATACCATAACGTTGACGATATCCCTTGGTAATCAGATGGACTTTATAGGTCTCCACCTTTCCGTCTGCACCTCTCTTCCTCTTGAAGACCCACTTACACCCTATGAGTTTTACTCCTTCAGGTGGGTCAACCAATGTCCACACATCGTTGACCTTCATGGACTCCATTTCGGATTTCATTGCCTCTAGCTATTTTTCAAAGTCAGGTCTCTGCATTGCATCCATGTAGGTGATCGGATCCTCATCGTTTTCATCAAGTTCGATAGGATCGCCGTCTCGGACCAAGAAATCATAGTATCTGTCCGGTTAACGTGGTACTCTACTTGACCGCCTTAAGGGTGCAGGAACAATGGGCTCCGGATCTGATCTAACCAAACCCGGTTCAGGTTCAGCAACTTGTGTCGGTTTTTCCACCTACCGAACTTTCTCAAGTTTGATGTTAGAGGCAACAGTCCCTTCACCAAGGAACTCTTTTTCCAAAAAAATTGCCTTAAGACTGACAAACACCTTTTTGCTCATCAGCTAGGTAGAAATAATACCCTTTGGTCTCTTTTGGGTACCTATGAAATGACACTTGTCAGACCTAGGTCCAAGCTTGTCCGTAATTAAATGTTTAACATAAGTCGGACACCCCCAAACCCTAAGGTGCGAGAGTACTGGCTTACATCCTATCCATATCTCATATGGCGTTTTGGTTACAGACTTACTTGGAACCCTATTTAGACGGTAACAAGCCGATTCGAGGCATATCCCCAAAGGGAGATCGGCAGACCAGCAAACCCATCATGGATCGAACCATGTCCAACAAGATCCGATTCCTCCTTTCAGACACACCATTATGCTGTGGTGTTCTAGGAGGAGTCCACTGAGAGAGAATCCTATTCTCCACAAGATATGTCAAAAACTCATTGGAAAGGTATTCACCTCCTCGATTAGATCGAAGAGTTTTAATACACTTCCCAGTTTATTTTTCTACCTTATTTTGGAATAGTTTGAACATGTCAAACAACTCCGACTTATACTTCATTAAGTAGACATACCAATACCTCAATAGGTCGTCTATGAAGGTTATGAAGTAGAAATATCCACCTCTTGTACTTGAGCTCATGGGTCCACATACATTAGAATGTATCAGACCCAAAAGTTCACTGGCTCACTCACCTTTTTCAATAAAAGGTAATTTGTTCATCTTCCCAAGAAGACATGACTCATAGGTTGGAAGTGATTCACAATCACCAACTTCAAGAATTCCTTCTTGAGCCAATCTGTTTATCCTGTTCTTATTGATATGACCTAGCCTACAGTGCCAAAGGTAGACTTCTGACATATTATCCATTCTAGGGCATTTACCGAGGTTTGAACCATATTAACAGGCTGTGATAGTAAGTAAATTCCATTATTTAGTTGTCCAACAAACATTGTAACACCATTCAAAATGATATTGTAAATATTTTTTTTATTAAAAATTCATAACTGTACATGGCCAAAAGGCCTACAGAAATAATATTTAATAAAAAACTTAGATAATAGTGACATTCACTCAGAATTACATTACGAGAGTTGATTACAAGGTCATGATTCCTAAAGCTAGAACTGCAACTTTGCTTCCATCTCCAACATTCAGAAACCTCTCACCTTCATCAAATCTCCTAGACCCTGCATCGAATTACAGATATGATAAGGGCTTTCGGTATCCAATACCCAGGCAGTAGTATCACAAATGAAAAAGTTGCAAGGTGTTATCATATAATTACCTTGCTTCTTCTTTGGCCTGTTCGGATCCAGGGAGGCAATGTATAGAGGACAATTCCTCTTCCAGTGCCCCTACTTCTTGCAAAAGAAGCACTCCGCCTGGCTCTGATCGGGCTTGTGCTTCTTGATCTGACCCTGTGCAGACGTCCCAGCATGCGGCTGCACCTTCTTATTCTTCTTCTTCTTGTTCTTCTTCCCTTTCTTAAAGGGTCAACAACCAGAAAAAGACCCTCCCACAACATTCACCAACTCCTTATGGAGCTGGTAGTCCTTCTCAAAGTTCTGCAGCAACCCCAACAAGTCGTGGTAGTTCGATAAAGGCTTTGTCATCTGAAAATGAGTAAGGAAGGGGAGGAAGGACTTGGGCAAAGAATTAAGGATCGCATCCTTACCGAGCTGCACATGCAAGGGAAAGCCCAGTTTACTTAGGCACTCAATCATTTCGATCATGTACAATACATGATCAGTGACTGAGGCCCCATCCCTCATCCAAGCATTAAAAATGGCACAACTAGTTTTGTGTCTTTCAACGTCGTCAGGTGTGCCAAAGGAGTCGTTCAACATTTGAAGCATCTCCTACGGCTGGGTATTTTCGAACCTGTAGCTGAACTCATCATTCATTGCCGCCAGCATTATGCACCGAACGGTGGTGCGATCGTTGAGCCACTTTTGGTAAGTGTCTCGGACCATCTCTCTAGCATTCGGGGCTGGCTCCTCAGGTGCCGGATCCATTACTACATAAAGGATCTGCTCATGCTCAAGGACAATTTTTAATTTTCGATACCAGCTATCGAAAATAGGTCCCATGGGCTTGTCATTATCTAATAATGATCGGAGCGACAGGGTAGTAGCCATAGCTGCATAAAGGAAAACCAGACCTTTATTAGTATATATATTATTAATACTAAAGACTTGGACTTTAGTCTAAAGTTTCTTTTAGTAATTTTACGAACTGGTAGCCTCAACCTCCAATTCGAGGAATTACTTTAATTTCTTAGTGGGTACTAGAATCCACACAGACTACACACGAGCCCAACTTTGGTTAGCCAACCCATGTGCATCTATGGGTAGGTTCATAACCAGTTGTTTCTCTAAACAACTTCTAGTAATTAATTTTGCCCCATAACCTAATCAGTAGGCTTTGGCCTCCATTGAAAAGATCTGGTTAGGTCCAACCATTAACATGATTTGATTTGGTAAATCTGACCAATAAATGATCAGGCCCGACTTTGGCCGGCCAACCTGACCACCATCAGAAATACTCAACCAAATGAACATATTATGAATGATAATTCATTAGTCAATAAGCACCAGGCCTTTGGGCCTCCAGTGATTATTAAACTAATGGACTCATTATCACTTACTTAATGATAGGCTATGACTTAGTTATCACTATAACTTAATCATTTTTAGGGACCTAATAATTTTTGAGGATTTTATTAAAGAATAGAAGAGAAGAAATTAACCAGCTAATTTCAATCCTCTCACTGACTTTATCAAGTCAGATTAAAAAGGATTTAATTAAAGCCAGCATTAGGAGCACCTAAATCAGTCACACTAATTTACCTAATGATATAGGTGAGCCCTAATTACCAAGTGATCTAATCAAAACCTAACTCACCAGATTGGCCAAGTAAGTGAGATCAGTGGAAGGGATATGCTATTAACTCGTCAGAGATCGAATCAATGCGAGTAGCTCCCAGTTAAAAACCACTGGTCAGACTGCCGAACTTATCTTAAACACCAACCGGTTCATTAGTTTTAATTTTATCAACTTAGTAAATAAGGTTCCACCGCGTAGCCATGAATTAAGTCCATCTTGGTCTAGTTAAAGACATGGACCAATTCAACTACAACTATTGGAGTTGAGTCTAGAGTGTTCTTGACCTAATCTAATTCAACTTTTGATTAGATTTGACCAATTACTCTAATTTAGTCCATTTCTTTAACCTAACCTTAGGTCTAACCCAATTATGGACCTAATCTATCTAAACCATTGACCTACAAGTTTATGCAATTGTCTTAAGGCTTAATAATTCTAGACCAACTAGACAATACTTAATTCTTTTAATTAAGTATTTGGGCTGATGGGTCAGAGTTTGGTATTTCGAAAATAATTTTCAAATTTGAAAGGTTTTATTTTCTGTTCACCAAATGCGTTGACTCATTTCACAAACGGATCAGCACATTTCATAAACAGCAATCCTATTGCTAATTACATAACAGAAAATAACTCAATAAAAAAAATCATGAATATTCCTTTAGATCTAATCTAACACATTCATGATAAATTTTACAATTGAACCTTTACAATTAAGTTCTTTCGCTGCTTCGTCTGCATGGGATATAATCGCTCGGCATCCCTACCGCCATAGAAGAACCCCATCGAATGTAAGGAGAGGGCCTTTAAACCCTACTTTTCTCCTATGATCGGACGACCATGGCAACCAACCCAATTAGACTACTTGCTACTTGGATCAAGTATATCTAAATATACCAATTTCAAAATTTAAATTTCAAATTTCAAATTTTAAATTTTGAATTTCAAATTTCAAACAAATTTTAAATTTCAAATTTCAAACAAATTTTAAATTTCAAATTTTGAATTTTAAATTTTGAATTTTAAATTTGAAATTTCAAATAAATTTCAAATTTCAAATTTCAAATTTAAACTTTTAGATTACTACTTAATCTACGCATGCAAATGTATATCATATTTTAGAACCTGGCTCTGATACTATTTGAAGTGAATTTCAGTGCAGGGATAAAACGATAATTTTAAAACTTTTTCAAAATTATAATTTTACAGTAAAAATTATTAATTAATCTAATTAATTAACATATATTAACCCTACACAAAGATCTAAATATGATATATATATAGCATGCATTTAAATTTGAAATTTCAAATTCTATAGTAAATATTTTACTGTTATGTGTTTAGAACACATTACCTTCGTGCAGGTAGTCGATCGCTATAGTCTGATTACCTTCAGAAAGGTCTGATCATCGCAATGCAGCCATATAGTATGTCTGGACTTCGTGGATCGTCCACATGAAGCTCCCGGTCTGATCGGCTCCTCACGAATGCTAGTTCGTTGCAGAACCCTTTCGATGGCCGATGCTGATTGAACTCTTTTGATCGGTGTCTGCCGACTCCTCAGATGCTTTGAATTGTCAACAAAGGAACTTGAGAGATTGATGAAGCTCTTCCTGAAGTTTGGTGGGCTCACGACACTTGTAGCTCATCTTCCCTTCTCACTTTCCGAACCCTAGGCAGAAATCCTAGGGTACTCACAAAAGACTCTGCATCCTTTCTCTCTTATTTTCTTTTCTTTTCTTTTCTCATGCAGAAGGTCTTTCTCACCCCACCCTTTCTCTCTCAGAAAGTCATGCACAAGCCCCACCTTCTCTTACCTTTTTAAAACAGTGGCATAAGACTCTTGCGTGAGAGGATAAAGCTAGGTGGTTGCTCACTTAAATTCAAATCGAATTTGAATTCAAATGCCAACCAACCTATCCTTATCCACTCAAGGTGAGAGAAGAAGGGGGCATGGGTTCTTTGTGCGTGGAGAGTTTATACGAGAAACTTTTTCTCGAGTAGAGCAAGTGGCGCACAAGTGGATAAGGTGGCGCATGGGATTAGTTGCTCATTCAAATTCAAACATCATTTGAATTTGAATGGCCAACTAATCAATCTTTATCCATACAAGTGGCACACAAGGGAGGGCATGGGAAGGCTTCTGCGTGGGAGAAAATTCACGAGAACTTGTTTCTCATGAATTCAAATAGGCGCAGGTGGGTGAGGTGGCGTAGGGAGATAAGTCAAAGGTGGTTTGAAATTTTAAACCAATCTAATTGAACCAACTTTATCAAAATAGGTTAGGCACAATTAGACTAAGTTAAACCCAACACAATTAGGCTTAATTAGGCTCAATAAAATCCTAATCAAATCAAGAATTGACTAAGCCCAACCCTTGATCAGATCAAGGACCAAACCACCTTGGCGATTAGGTCAACTTTTAACCTAATTGGGTCAAACCCAACTGAATCCAATTCAATTGGACTTGATCAAAAAATAATTATTCAATCAAATTGAGTTAATTAGCAATCAAATCACTAATTAAACCTCTCATAAATACTGAGTCCAAATCCGATGGGCAATCGGGCATCAAAGTCCATCGATATGAAATCTTGATTGAAGAGTCCCAAACCAGTAGAACTCTTGACCCCGGTACCCAAAATGTGTGGAACTCATGATCAGAGAATCTTGATTCTCGATTGCAGAGTCCCAGACACGTAGGACTTAGAGTCCTCAAGCATTAGGACTCTTGGTTGAAGAGTCCCAGTCTAGTGGGACTTTTCACCAGCCATCAGATCAGATAGGAACTCCTAATGTGTGTGATCTCGCAGGTTCGAATCTAAGCCAGTAGCAAAGGAACCAATTCCTGTACTAATCGAAGTAACTATCTAGCAATGGTACCCGACGTTCGGATAGGTCGAATAGTTGCAATAGCAACATTCAAAACCTACGCGAATATGGTTACTATATAATTCATCCCTTTTGACCTCTGTGCATAGGACAACTCAGGGTTAAACTATCAACCCTGATCAGATCATCCGAATCGTGCTCAACTCAAACAGTCCTGTGACTCCTCACTAGGACTACCCTGGCCAAGATTTTGCTAAATTGAAACACGACTGTACACAGTTCTTGAACTGAAGTGGTCAATCCCTTCTTGACACACGCATCGACAAGTCAAGTACTTGACTACACCCAGCATCCTTCCGTCACTGAATTAAATTCAGGTAGTTCAGTGCCTAAGTATAGTGAGTTGCTTGCAAGTCACCGTGGCGGTCTCAGGTCGGAGGGACAGTTATACTCATATCCCATCGGAGCAAATCTTGATAGCAGAAAAAGCTCCGGAGTCGGTCACGTTCAGTGCAGATATACCCTTACATCTCACTTGTATGCCATACCAGTGTCTCTACACTCCTTGGTTAAGAGGACAACCAACTCATATGGCACACAACGACCTATGCTTGATAAACGTTGTTGTCCTTGATAACAATGTATCATTTGGTCACGAACAGGTTTAAGGACTAAACGACAAATCCTCCTTTGTCGAGTCTAAATAGTCCTAAGGACTTCACCACAACACAGGAGTTCATTAGAAGATGAAACAATTTGAGATGAAAAATACCAAAATAATTTTTATTAATTTATAATTTATATACTAATATAAGAAAGAGCACAACCGTCAACAGACTGACGATTGGCTTTGGGACACTATTTCCAATAAAAAGAAGGTACAAGAAAGTCATGCTTGGGTTGAGAAGCCCGAACTGACAAAAGAGTCTAAGGTTAACCTAGTCTGACAGAGTTTCTTGATCTGAATAAGCTAAGGAAGAGAAATCAGCAAAGAGTTGCTAAACAAGATACTTATATGATAACACCTTATGATTTCTCTATCTGTGATACTACTACCTGGGTATTGGGTATTAGAAGTCTATGCAAATTGTTGCAATAACTTCAGGTTAGTAAAAAGTTTGAAAATAGTAAGAGGTTTCTAATGTTGGAGATGGAAGTTATGTTCCAATCTTAAGAATCATCGAGCTTATTTTCAATTCTAAGAATGTCATTTTAGTGATTGTCACTATTGTCTAATAATTTTATGATATCATTATGAATAGTGTCAAAATCATGTAGACAACTGAAAAATAATATTTATGAATAGTCATAGCCTGTTAGTGTATTGTACACAATCAAACAAAATAATGTCATGAAAGCCCATCTTTGGTAATTTAGGCTCAGACGTATAAATAAAAACAAGAGATAATTCTCGAAGTCAATGATTGTGAATCATTGTCAACCTGTTAATTCTATCTCCTTAATAAGATGACCAAATCACCTTTTGCTGGAAAAGATGAACAAGCCAATGATGTTCTAAGTCTGATATATATTGATGTATTGGATCTACGAATATGTTTGCCATAAATTTATATTATTTAAAATATTTAAATAATTTCATAATAAGGTAGCGAAACAAACTGGGAAGAGCATTAAAACTCTTTGGTCAGATCAAAGAGGAGAATACCCTTCCGATGAGTTTTTGACAAATGTGAAAGAGAATAAGGATTCTCTTTATTGGAATCGACTTTGTTAGACATAGTTTGATCTATGATGGGGTTTGCAAGTCTGCTAGTCTCCTTTTAAGGTTATACTGTTAAGACTATTTGTCAAGTTCTTAACTAGATTCCGAACTAATCAGTTGCAAGGACTCCATATGAGATATAAACTAAGCATAAGCCGATATTCTCTTACCTTAAGGTTTGAAAGTGTTTGTTTTATATCAAGCATTTGCAGACCGATTAGCTTGGATCCCAGTCCTATATATATTATTTTATAGGATGGCCCCAAAGAATCTAAGAGATATAACTTCTACCATACTAAAGAATAATAGTTGTTAGGCATTTCTTTCAGAAAAAAATATCTTGATGAAGGTACTGATATCTTTAATGTGGAACTTATGAAGTTCGACAAGTAGAAGAACCGACACAATATAGTGAACCCATAGAATCAAATTTATTTAGATCAAACCCGAAACCCATTGTAAAAGCACCATCAAGGAGATCCAGTAGAGTACCGCATCCGTCGGATAAGTACTTTGGTATCTAGTTCCTGGATGTGATCTTGTTGAACTCGATGAGAACAACAAGAATTTGATCACCTACATGGATGCCATGTAGAAGTTTGACTCCGATTAATGGCTTGGAGCCATAGAGTCTGAAATGAAGTCCATAAAGATCAACGGTGTATAGACATTCATTGATTCACTCAAAGGATAAAGCTCATAGAGTGTAAGTGGATCTTCAATAGGATCAGAGTAGCGTGATGAGAAGGTGGAGACCTACAAAGCTCGTCTGGTTGTTTAAGGATATTGTCAACATTATGGTATTAACCATAATGAGATCTTTTCTCTTATGGCAATACTAAATATTTTGGAGTTGGAACATACTTTTTGATAAAGTGATCAAAATGCATGACTTCATTGAGAACGAAGAAGAACCCTGCAAATACAAATGGGTTAATAGTTCTATGAAGATATTTTTTGTTTTGTATATGAATGAAATTTTTTTAATTAGGAATGACATTCCTTACATTATAGGAAATAAAAGTTTCGCTATTATTATTGTTCTCCATAAAGGATTTGGGAAAAGCATCTCTCATTCTAGAGATCTATAGAGATAGATCTAAGAGGCTGCTTGGGTTTTCCCAGTCCAACATACATAGGGTGTTTATGAGTCAAATTTGTTCTATCATGTACACCATGTATGAGACTGGATATGGTATACTCACTAGGGTAGTGAGTGGATACTTGTAAGATTTGGATGAGAATCACTAGAAAGTCATCCTTATGTATTTCAGAAATACTAAGGATTGGTGACTCGATTATGGAGAATCTGACTTAAAACTTATGGAGTATGACTCCAATTTTTAGTTGGACAAAATAATAGTAAGAATGTATCAAAATCATCTTATCCTAAATAATAAAGCAAATCTGCTGGAAAGGTTCCAAGCAGAAAAACATAGTCAATTCAAATTGCGAGGCAAAATGCATTGCAGTATTCGATACTTGTAAGAATGCTTGCAAGAAAGCTATGCGATAGTACAGGTTCACTAGTAAGTTAGGAGTGGCACCCTTCGATGATGGTCCTGCTGTATTGTACAGCATCGGAGCCATAGCTCATGCCAAGGAGCCCAAGCCCATTAGCTTACTAGGCATTTTGCATCGCTACCACCTTATTCGAAAAATCTGTTATGGTGACGTCAATCTTTAGAAGATCGACGGAAAGGAGAACTTGATCAATCTATTTACTAAAGTCTCAGTATCTAGGAGTTCTGAGATGAAAAATCAAAGATGGATATATGATACTATATTGATTGGCTTTAGTCCAAGTGGGAGTTATTGGAAAATATGTCCTAAAGCCAATCGTGTAACGATTGTGCTAATTATAAATGTATATGAATTGATAAATAATAAAAGTTATTTGATATTTTTTATCACAAAGTTACATCTTCTAACGAACTTCTATGTTGTGATGAAGTCTTTAGGACTACTTTGATCGATAAAGGAGGATTTATCGCATAGTCCTTAAACTGGTTCACGACCAAACGATACGCTATTACAAGGATGATAGCGATATCAAGTGTAGGTCATTGTGTACCATATGCATTGGTTGTCCTCATAACCAAATGGTATGGAGATACTGGTATGGCAAGCAGGTGAGTTGTAGGAGTACATTGTCACTGAACATGACCAACTGTGGAGCACTCTGCTATTAAGGGTAGCTTGCAAAGGGTATAAATAGAAGTGTCCCTCCGATTTGAGATCACCACGGTGACTTGCAAGCAACTCACTGTACTTTAGTGTCTGACTAACTGAGTTTTTAATTCAATGACGGAAGATTTTTGGAAATGTCAAGTACTTATCAAGTCAGTGCGTGAGTCAAGATGGGATTGACCCCTTCGAATTAATAGCAGATATGCATCAGTGTGTTTCGGATAGATTAGCACTTCTTATGTATGCTCAATGGAGAGGGTGGCTGATCTCCTATGCCACTTATGTGAGACACTAATACAAGAAAGTGGGTGCTCATTAGAGAATGAGTTCATTGAATTGATCTGACTTAAAAATATCTTATGGAATTTACTTACCTGTCAAAAGATATTTTCTTATAGTGGGAGTTGTGCATATAATCCTTTGACCTGAGACTACCATAGAACCTTGTATACATGAATCTATATTTTTTTGGTTCATACTCATTCATGACTTAGTCATATACGGGATATTCTAGATATGGTAGAATGTGTATGGAGGTTGTGAGTAGGTCAACATGGAATCAGTCACTTCTGGTAAGAGGAGATCGCATCCTACTTGCTCTGATCGATTGATGATTCAGAAAGCCTTTGATCCAAGCAGAATAAAAATTAGAAAGAGTTTCTAATATTTTATTAATTGAATCATCATACAAGATTGAGAGAAATATGAGTATGATATTGGATTTGACATCATTCCATATCTGGAGTCATATTTGGGGTGCAGGGAGATCGTAAGATCAAATTGCATGGTAACTTTCCACTGAAGGATATTTTTGGTATTTTTATTAAAATTCTATATCTTCTAGGTAGACATGATACATTACTAGATGTCAATTTTATCTTGTAGGTTTGATCGAATTAAAGAGTTTAATTCAATCGCTAATTAGAAAGAGTTCTAATTGTTGAAATCGAGTTAGTTTGATTGGATCTAGATCGATTAGATTAAATTCTAATCAAATCAAATTGACTTGCACTCAAACCCATTGCTGGCTAGATGTGGAACCTAATGGGTCACACACAAAGAAAATTGATCAGGGGTCTAGTTGGATTAGATCATATTTGCAAAATTGAT
Source organism: Elaeis guineensis (assembly GCF_000442705.2). Classification (NCBI taxonomy): domain Eukaryota; kingdom Viridiplantae; phylum Streptophyta; class Magnoliopsida; order Arecales; family Arecaceae; genus Elaeis; species Elaeis guineensis. Next base: position 58,835,733 of record NC_026003.2, read on the forward strand.
ATGCTAGCACATGTTGCAAAAACTAGCTCCTTGTTTTGAATTGGGTTCGAAATTGATTTCAGATTGGGCTAATTGAGGCCAAATTAATTTAATCCAATTTTAGGTTTAAGTTGGATCAGTCCTTGTCTATATATATCAAAAATTTAGAGCCAAAAAACTAAGTTTCCATGAGTCAAGAATTTTTCTTGTGCGTGGGTGCAGCTTTTGTGTGTAGAAATAGCTTTCACATCCCATGAGATGGGACACCTCATCCTTGAGCTTATCCAATATTCTATAATGAAATAAATTTTTGAATGATTTCTAACTTAATTTTATACATAAAAAGTTTTTTTGAAGTTAAAATTTCTTCTGGTTTAAACGTGGAAATTCATATAAGTTGGAAATCCTATCAGTCTGATCCATGCGCCTGACCAAGAGTCCAACTTGTGAAGGACTCTAACACATTTGTCATGCCACTTCTTAATCTGAGATTTTTTTTATGCCATTCTAATGTTAGCACCTTCATTTTTGGCCATTGGATGGACAAAATTATACTAATGGGTGGTAGAGAAAAATTATGCCATAGGAAGCTGCGCGATGCATTGGAGAATCATCGAGAAAAATGTTTCGAAGAGTCCTTCTGTGCGAAGCATCTCTTGGATTTTTTTTCCGATGATTGCCATGTATCAAAATCTTTCAAATGGGCATGAAAATTCATCAGGAGGTGTGAGATTTTCTTATGGATGTGAGATGGCGCGTGGAAGGGGCATGAATAATTCCCGAAGGCAACCCATCACTAAGTATTTAAAGGGGGGTGCGCCGGGGGATTGGATTCATTCAGATTTCGAATTCTTCCTTTCTTTCTATATCCTCTCCTTATTATCTAATTAGTCTCTTCCTTCTCTTATTAGGACAAGTCCAAAATAGTAAGGACAAGTCCAATTTTAGGACAAGAGTCTTGGAGAATTAAGAAGAGAAGGAGAGAAGAAAGGTAGAGATAGGAAGGCTAGGAGAAGAGGAAAAGGATCTTGAGGTCCTGGTATCCAAGAAAATTTTTAGAGTGAGAATTTTGGAGGAAAAATCATCTCAAAGAGTTGGTGTCCTGATCATAGCCCTATGTGGATCACCGTTGGAGGGCGAACATTTGGACGCCTGGTGGAGGTTCTGTCATAATTTGGATTAAGCACTGCAGGTATCTTCTATAGCTTGAATTTAATTTTAAATTTATGTTATATATAATTGTTAATCATCAAGGAGATACTGGTTTAAGAGTTTTATATTTAGAATTTCTTAATTTAAATTTTGAAATCCATTATGCTTCCACTGTGCATGCCCACCCTAAAACCTTACAGTGGTATCAGAGCCGGCCTTGTTTGGTTCAATTATATATACGTAATGTTTATATGATCCATAGTATGATTTATACTATAAAATAATTTATGTCTTCTATTATACTTTCATATGAAGATATGAAATGATGCATATATGATTCACCACTTCATCATCCTGACATAAGGTTGTCTTAGCATAACGGGGTTATGCTGCAGGGTTGTCCTAGGATGATGAATGTTCATATTTACACTTGCATATATAAAATATTTTAATGCTAATATATAAATTGACATTATATAGTTAGAATGTGCATGCGATCAAATAATAGCCCTCATTAAAAATTATATTAAGTGGTAGTCATATGCAACTATGGGTTAACCAATTCTTGATCAATTGATGTCTAGGAAAGTGCTATAAGTGGTTCTTTAATTGGTTCCATTGTCTGACCTGATCAATTTATTGGTATCTAAGAAAAGCAACGAGGGGACCCCCACCTTACTTACCTAGCCAATTTGATTAAGCAATCCTGATATTGAAAAATCCTAATGTTGAAAACACTATTAAGGGCCTTCCTTCATGCTAGGTTAATGTTACATCATAAACTATGGCTAGTTTGTTGTGTTAACACAAGGCTTGTCACAAGGATTGATATAACATAATCCTGGTGTATAGAAGATGCTTACAGTAATTTTGAATGTACTGCTTTGTTGTGTTAATAGAAGGGCAGTTATATTAGAATTTGACTGTATTGAAATGAAGGGTCTAACTTAACTAAAATATTATAGCTTGTTATATTAACACAAGGCAAATAATGTCTTGAGGCCAAGATATGATATTGAGAATTGCATGAGAGGCAATTGGAAAGAGTTTTCTACCTATGAACTCATAAGGATTTGTTGTATTAACACAAGATCATTATGAGGAATTAAGATCTCAATCCCACTAAGATAAATATGAAATATGTCTCGTTCATCATAGTAAAGGGTTATGATGTTCGATACAATAGTGAGAGGCACAATTAAATCTAAAGACCTTATTTAATTGTATGAGTCAAGATGAGTTGTTTGCTTATTTAATATTCTTTAATTATTGTAGATTAAATTTTACAAATGGCATCTTCACTATTATTACGAGAAATTTTAGATTCCAACAAGTTGATCGGTTCCAATTATGTAGACTGGTTGAGAAATTTAAAGATCATACTCACTCAGAAGAAGCTCTCCTATATTTTTGACATCTTTGAACCACGAGAGGTTGGGGATGATGCCACAGAGGAGGTATCCACATACAGGATGTGGAAGAATGACAGTTTGATTGTCAAGTGCATCATGCTGGCCTCTATGAGCAATAAGTTGTAGAGGCAGCATGAGAGCATGGATACTCAATCTATACTCCTCAATCTTAAAGAGTTATATGGAGAACAGAGTAGGACTGCTAGATATGAGATATCTAAGCAATTATTTCATGCTAGAATGACGGAGGGATCATCCGTACAAGACCATGTCCTAAAAGTCATTGATCTGATTACTAGATTGGATCAACTAGGTTTTGTGATGGATGGAGAATTAAGTTAGAATTTGATCCTGCAATCTCTCCTCGAGTCATTCGCTCAGTTTATCATGAACTATCACATGAACAAACTAAATACCTCCTTGCCTGAGCTGTTGAATATGCTTAAGACAGCTGAGAGCCATATTAAAAAAGAAAAGGCTCCACTTCTTCTTGTGGGTAAAACTTCTAAGAAGAAATCAGGTTTTAAGGATTCAAAGAAAGCACTGAATCCTAAGGGTGGCAAGATGAAGAAGAAGGGGAAGAAAGTCTCAGGACAGGGTACCTGCTTTCACTGCGGCAAGGCAGGACACTGGAAAAGGAATTGCAAGTTATATCTTACAACTGTAAAAACTGGTGCAAGCGACGCACCAAAATGTATGTATGAGATACATACAATTTTATCATTAAGTTCTTCCAATTCAGACTCTTGGGTATTAGATACCGCTTGCAATTCTCATATCTCCAAATCATTGCAGGGGCTACAGAATATTAGTGCTGAAGAAAGATGATTTCGAGCTCTACGGGCGCTGGAGGAGAGTCCATCCAAGCAGAGGCTATGGGGACATATATGTTAAAGTTACCTTCTGAAAAGATCTTAGAGCTACAAAACTGTTATTATATACCAAGATCATTAGAAATATTATTTTTATGCCGTTGCTGTTGCAACAAGGTTATAAAATAAATGGAAAGAGCAATAGTTCCTCAATTTTTTTTTCTAATAAAATTTTTTATCATGGCGTTATTAATAATGGTCTTCTGATTCTATCTAATGATAATGTTTTTCATATTGATGAAAGTAAAAAGTGAAAGAAAGAAGAATTGAATAATACTTTATTTTGGCATTGTCGACTTGGTCATATAAGTGAGACAAGGATTAACAAGTTATACAAAGAAGAGTTCTTTGATCCTTATGAATATGAATCATTAGGTACTTGTGAATCTTGTCTTATGAGAAAAATGACAGACTCCATTTAGTGGACATGGAGAAAAGATAAGTGAGTTATTAAGACTTGTACAAACTGATGTATGTGGTCCTATGACAACAGAAGCTAGAGGAAGATACTCTTATTTTATAATGTTCACTGATGATTTATCTAGGTTTGGATATGTGTATCTTATGAAACACAAATCCGAAGCTTTGGATAAATTTAAAGAGTATCAAACTATGGTCGAGAAACAAACTGGTAAAAGTATTAAAATCCTTCGATCTGATTGGGGAGAGAATACTTATCAAATGAGTTTCTAGATCATCTTAAAGAAAATGAAATTCTCTCAGAATGGATCGCTCCCTATACACTACAGCTAATGATGTAGCAGAAAGGAGGAATCACACTTTATTAGATATGGTGTGGTCCGTGATGTGCCTTACAGATTTGCATATTTTCTTTTGGAGACATGTCCTAGAAACAACAATTCTGAATAGAGTACCTTCAAAATCTGTGCCAAGCACTCCATATGAGATATGGAGTGAAAAGAAGCCTAATCTTAAGTATCTTAAAATATGGGGCTGTCCAGCTTATGTTAAAAGAAATTTTGGACATAAACTGAGTGCTAAGATAGATAAATGCTTATTTGTAGGTTATCCTAAAGAGAGTATAGGATACCTCTTTTACCATCCTACTGAATATAAGGTGTTTATTAGTAAATATGCCACTTTTATGAAAAAAAGTTTATCCTAGAAAGAGGCAGTGGGAAGAAAATTGAACTTGGAGAAGTTCAAGACCTACAAATGCTGGCACAAGATGATCCTCAACCAAAAGCATTCATTAATGAAGTACAACCACAAAATACACCTCCTCTCTGAAAGTCGGATAGAGTACAGAATGTACCAATAAGATATGGGTTCATTATTGAGAATAATGAAGCCCACATCATTGAGAATGATGAATCTTTGACCTATACGGAAGCCATCATGAGTAGGGACTCAAACAAATGGCTAGAGGCTATGAAATCCAAAATGGACTCCATGTACTCCAATCAAGTATGGACTTTGGTTGATGCACCAGAGGGTATGACCTATTGGATGCAAATGGGTCTATAAGAAAAAGATTAGAGCAGATGGCCAAGTTGAAACCTATAAAGCTAGATTGGTAGCTAAAGGTTTCAGGCAAAAATAGGGTATTGATTATGATGAAATATTTTCACCTATTGCCATGCTCAAATCTATACAAATTATGCTTGCAATAGCAGTATACCATGATTATGAGATTTGGCAAATGGATGTGAAGACTGCCTTCCTTAATAGTTATATTGAGGAAGAGGTTTACATGTCTCGCCAGAAGGATTTGTCTCAAAAGAGAGAGCAAATCAGGTATACAAGCTTAAGAAATCTATTTATGGATTAAAGCAGGCCTCGAGGAGTTAGAACATCCGATTTGATGTTACAATCAAAGAATTTGACTTTATCAAAAATATGGATGAACCTTGTGTATACAAGAAGACTAATGGGAGTGTCATTATCTTCTTAATTTTATATGTGGATGACATACTTCTTATTGGAAATGATATCCCAATGTTACAATCAGTCAAGACATGGCTATCAAGTAAGTTTTTCATGAAGGATATGGGTGAAGCATCCTATATACTAGGTATAAAGATGTATAGGGATAGATCTAAGAGGATGTTAGTCATATCCCAATCCAGGTACATAGACTTAGTGCTAAAGATGTTTAGCATGGATGGAGTAAAAGAAGTTACTTACCCATGAGTCAAGGCATACATCTATCTAAAAGGATGTCTCCTAAAACATCGGAAGAGAGAAATAAAATGAGTTTTATTCTCTATATTTCGGCAGTAAGATCGATCATATATGCTATGCTATATACTAGGCCTGATGTTGCCTATGCCTTAGGCATAGGTAGTAGATTTCAAGCTGATCCAGGAGAGGATCATTGAAAAGCAGTGAAAAATATTCTTAAGTTTCTGAGAAGAACTAAAGATATTTTTCTGATATATGGAGGATCGATCTAAAACTAAAAGGTTATTCTGACTCTAGTTTTCAATCAGACCCTGATGATAGCAAGTCCACTTCAGGGTATGTCTTTACTCTTAATGGTGGAACTGTTAGTTAGAAAAGTTTCAAGCAATAGACTGTAGCTGACTCAACTATTGAGGCAGAATATATAGCTGCTACAAGTGAAGCCACCAAGAAAGCTGTCTAGACGAAGAAGTTTATCACTGAATTGGGGGTCGTTCCTAAGATTAAGAATCCAGTACCACTTTACTGTGATAATACTGGAGCAGTTGCTCAAGAAAAGGAACTAAGGTCTCATCATAAATCTATACACATTCTAAGATGCTTCCATCTCATTCATAAAATAATCGAAAGACAAGATATTGTAATTGAATGAGTAGAAACAAAAAATAACATAGCAGACCCATTCACTAAGGCTCTACCACAACAGCAGTTCGATTGCCATTTTGATTGTATGGGGATAAAATATAAGGACGATTGACTTTAGTGCAAGTGAGAGATTGAAAGGAATATACCCTACAAGCCAATCGAAATTTGTATTTTGATAGATTTTCTTTGTAATCTTCCAGACTCATGTATTGACTCTTTAAATAATAAAAAACATTTTTCATCATATGCTGCATCTTACTTTCGTAATAATTATGATGAACTCCACAAATCAGGATAATGGGTTTAGGGTTATGATGAGATCATACCTATAAAATTTAAAATCCTAAAAATTCTGATTTAGAATATTCTTAGTCATAGGAGCATTGAGAAGAGATCAATATTCTGGATAGACTAGCACTTCCTATGTATGCTTGATGGAGGGGTGGCTGATCTCATATGCCACTTATGTGAGACACTAATACAAGAAAGTGGGTGCTCATTAGAGAATGAGTTCACTGAATTGATCCAACTTAAGAAATATCTTATAAAATTTACTTATCCGTCAAAAGATGTTTTCTTATAGTGAGAGTTGTGCATGTAATCCTTTGACCTGAGGCTACCATAGAACCTTGTATACATGAATCCATATTTTTTTGGTTCATACTCATTCATAACTTAGTCATATATGGGGTGTTCTGGATATGGTAGAATGTGTATAGAGGTTGTGAGTAGGTCAATATGGAATTGATCACTCCTGGTAAGAGGAGATCGCATCCTACTGCTCTGATCGATTGATGATTCAGGAAGCTTTTAATCAAAGTAGAATAAATATTAAATTTTTTTTAATATTTTATTAATTGAATCATCATATAAGATTGAGAGAAATATGAGTATGATGTTAGATTTGACATCATTCCATATTCGGAGTCATATTCGGGGTGCAGGAGATTGTAGGATTAAATTGCACGGTAACTTTCTACTGAAGGATATTTTTGATATTTTTACTAAAATTCTATATCTTTCAGGTAAACATGATATATTGCTAGATATCAATCTTGTCTTATGAGTTTGATCGAATTAAAAAGTTTAATTGAATCGCTAATTAGAATGAGTTCTAATTATTGAAATCGGGTTAGTTCGATTGGATCTAGATCAGTTAGGTTAAATTCTAATCAAATCAAATTGACTTGCACTCAGACCCATTGCTGGCTAGATGTGGAACCCAATGAGTCACACATAAAGAAAATTGATTAGGGGTCTAATTAGATTAGATCATATTTGCAAAATTGACATGCTAGCACATGTTGCAAAAACTAGCTCCCTGTTCGAATCGGGTTTGAAATTAATTCCAGATTGAGCTAATTAAGGCTAAATTAATTCAATCCAATTTTAGGTTTGAGTTGGGTCGGCCCTTAGCTATATGTATCAAAAATTTAGAGCCAAAAAATAAAGTCTTCATGAGTCAAAAATTTTCTTGTCCGTGGGTGCAGTTTTTATGCGCAGAAACAGCTTTCACATCCCATGAGATGGGACGCCTCATCCTCGAGCTTATCCAATATTTCATGATGAAATAAATTTTTAAATGATTTCTAACTTAATTTTGTGCACAAAAAATTATTTTGAAGTTAGAATTCCTTCTGGTTTAAATGTGAAAATTTATCAAATTAGAAATCCTGTCAGTCTGATCCATGCGCTTGACCATGAGTCCAACTTGTGAAGACTCTAACCCATTTGTCATGCCACTTCTTAATCTGAGATTTTTTTCATGCCATTCTAATATTAGCACTTTCATTTTTGGCTATTGGATGGACAAAATTATGCTGATGGGTGGTGGAGAAAAATTATGCTATAGAAAGTTGCGTGATGCATCAGAGAATCATCGAGAAAAATATTTCGAAGAGTCCTTCTGCGCAAAGCGTCTCTTGAATTTTTTTTCGATGATTACCATGTATCAAAATTTTTCAGATGGGCATGAAAATTCATCAGAAGGCATGAAATTTTTTGATGGATGCAAGATGGTGTTTGGAAGGGGCGCGAATAATTCTCGAAGGCAACCGGTCGCTAAGTTTTTATAGGAGGGTGCGTCGGGAGATTGGATCCAATTCCTCCTTTCTTTCTAACATCCTCTTCCTATTATCCAATTAGTCCCTTCCTTCTCTTGTTAGGATAAGTCCAAAATAGTAAAGACAAGTCTGATGTTAGGACAAGAGTCTAGGAAGAGAAGTAAAGAAGACAAGGAGAGAAGAAAGATAGGGATAAAAAGGCTAGGAGAAAAGAAGAGGGTCTTGAGGTCCTGATGTCCAAAAAAAATTCTCAGAGTGAGAATTTTGGGGAGAAATCATCTCAAAGAGTTGGTGTCCTGATCATAGCCCTGTGTGGATCACCGTTGGAGGGCAAACATTAGTGCGCCTAGTGGAGGTTCTGTGGGAATTTGGATTAAGCGCTGTAGGTATTCTTCTATAGCTTGAATTTAATTTTAAATTTATGTTATATATTATTGTTAATCATCAAGAAATCTGGTTTAAGGATTTTATATTTAAAATTTTTTAATTTAAATTTTGAAATCCATTATGCTTCCACTGTGCATGCCCACCCTAAAATCCTACACCTCCTATATTGAATCAAATAGTCTTAAGGACTTCATCACATGACAAGAGTTCAAAATAAGATATACATTGTGATGAAAAAATCAAATAATATTTATTAATTTAATAATTTATATATAATTATAATAATAAGCTTAACCGTCAATAGACTGACAATTGACTTTGGAACATAATTTCTAACAACTCCCACTTGGACTAAAGCCAATCAGTACAGTATCGTATATCCATCTTTGATTTATAGTCTTCGAACGCCTTAACACCAAGGGCTTTAGTAAATGAGTCGGTCAGGTTCTCTTTTTCGTTGATCTTCTGAAGCTCGACATCACCTCGATCCATGATCTTCCGATCAGATAGTAGCGGCACAAAATGTACTTGGTCTGCTGATATGACTTCAATTTTTTTGCTTGAGCAATGGTGTCAGTGCTATCGCAGTACAGCAAGACGGGGCCATCAAAGGAGAGTGCCACTCCAAGCTCGTTGATGAACTTTTATAACCACATAGCTTCCTTCACAGCATCAGATGCCGCGATATATTCTGCCTCGAAGTAGAGTCGGCCACAGTGTGCTACTTGATACTTTTCCAGTAGTTTGCTTCACTATTTAGGGCATAAATATATCCCGACATGCTCTTGCTGTCATTATGATTCAAATTGAAAATGGGAGTCTGTAAACCCCACAAGTTTTAAGTCAATTCTCTACAGATAAGCCACTGATTCTTAGTATTTCTCAAATACTTAAGGATGATCTTACGACCTTCCAGTGGTTCTCACTTGGATGGACTAGTATCTACTCACTACTTCTAGTGAGTATGCCACATCCGGTTGCATACATATCATGACATATATAATAGATCCTACTATTGAAGCATATAGAATTTTACTCATACGCTCTCTCTTTTGAAGAGTTGTCGGACAATCACTCTTCGAGAGAAAAATTCTTTGGCCTATCGGAAGATATTTGATAGGTGGTATATTTTTACATTTATTGAAGGTATTTTTGGTAATTTATGGTGCTAACATCTTCTTAAAAATCTAATTTTATGAATAAATTGAATTTTCTTGCAAAACTAAATAATTTAGAAAAGTATGAAATTAGAGCATATTTATAAAAAATAGATGTTAATTTAATTAAGTAATTTTAGCATCAAAATGATGAAAAATTTTGAAAAATTTAATGCATATTTTTCTTATTTTTTAGGCAAAAAATTAGAGCAAAAATCAAGGCAAAATATCCTAAAAATAAAAAATATTACCTTCGGTGCATGGTGGACCGGCCACTCGGTCCACAGAAATAGGGTGCGGTACACAAGAAACTTCACGCGGTCCATAGGTGCGGCTCACAGCGAGAGAAGGATTCTGAGCGCGATCCAATAGCTGAAATTCATCCTGACCCAGATCTGATGGTCAGCATCCATTGTCGATTTATAAGAGGGGTTTTTGCATGATTCGATGGCCAGAAGAGATCCATCAAGCGATCGGATGACTAAGGACGTTTCCGACTTTGAATAGGAGATCTTTTGCATGATCCGACGGCCAGAACTTCATCAAAACACAGATCAAATGACTGAGAATGAATCTGATTGAGAGAAGGATTAAAACTGTGGATTTTGATCAGATCTGGGTGGTTCAAGCCTGATTCGACGGCCAGGAATATTTCTAGGGGATTAATATGATTTCTAAAATTTTAGGACTCCTTTTCCTACCAAAAAAATATGAAAAATTCATCTATAAATAGGGAGTCTAGGAATAAGTCTAGGAGAAGAAAAATTAATAGAAAGTGAAAAAAGAAATAGAGAAAAAATAAAATAGCTTTAGGACTCAAGAAAAAGAAGGAGAGAAGCTAGTTCGCTCTACGGAGTACGACGAAAGATGAGAGATCATCAACCATCTTTCCAACAAGACTGGACTGATCAACTTCAGATCCTTATTACAATTTTATTTTTATTTTATTTTATTATTCTTTTTAAATTTTTATACTTGAATTTTAATTTCACTTAATACAAAATTTATTTTCTTGCACTTTAAATTCCTGTCTTTTATTTTTTGTAAGTAGATGATCTAGTTAGTAGATTTTAGTACCTGATTTATTTTATATTTTTTAAAATCCTGTTATTTATTTTTTTGCAAGTAGATGCTAGGATCTAGTTAGTAGATCTTAGTACCCAATTATTTTTCATACTTTTAATTTTTTTTCTGACTTAAATTACTTTCTCTAAAATTTTATTTTTTTTATAAAATCAAAGATTTTAAATCAAAATCCTGCCTTCTCTGTGGATTCCATCCAACTCACTACTTTCTATGTATTTTTAATTTTTATGAAGTTGAAATTTGATTGATAATTATGGTGTCCTAACGACAACATCACGATCGTATCAATTTTTGGCACCATTGTTGGGGAAGGCGTCAATTTTAATATTTAATTCTTTGATTTTCTTATAAATTTAACTTACTAATTTTTTTATTTTTTTATCTTTGTGTAGAAAAAAAATTCAAAAATTCAAAAAGAAGGTAGAAAGCTTCAAATTTTGCTTGGTGAGATCAATCCTAACTATTTTTTTAAGTATTAATTACTATTTTTTTAAATTAACCTAAAATTTACCTACATAAACCTAATAAAAGTTGTATGATAAGAGTACAAGTTAATTGTTAGAAGCATTCATCATCTTAGATTTTTTTTGATGATCGCTGGAGACAAGGTAAGCTTTCAAGTTTAATTAATTTCATGCATCTAATTTAGTTGCATAGAATCCTTTGTTTGAAATTGGTTATGCATATTCATCTCAAATCAATTTAAGGGCAATACCCATAACAAGATAAGGTGGGAATCTCATCACCCTTCTTTAGTCCGAAAACAACCAACCAGCATCCCGCATTAATCCAAACCTAACTAAAATCAAGTAGACATAGGCCCCTAGGATCAATTGAGTTCAGTTTGAGTATTGTGGTCAAGTCAAGTATAAAGTAAGTTTGGACTCACCCCTAAAACTAGTGTCTAAGGCTAGAGATTACAAAGGCTCTGCCAAGTGGACTCGTGGTTATTTAATTGGTTCTGTTAGTTTACCTGACTAATTCAATTGGTGTCTAAGGCAAGCAACGGGGGAACCCCCACAACCTCACCTCTTACCTGGCTAATGAAGGAAGTGAGAACAAATCCAATTTGTATCTAGATTAGATCCTATGACTTATTATTTTTTAGAGACTCTCTCTTTGAGTTCATCCTTCCACTATTTCCAAAAAAAACAGCATAATTGATCATATCATATTGTGAACTACTGGAAAGTGTAAGTGGCATTCCAAACCTTTTAGGATACCCTATAACTGAGCTCTCAAGATCTATCCTCTAACTTGTCCGCCATGCCATATCTCATATGATATAGTAGAACCAACTTTAGAGGAACCTAATTTAAAATTTTAAAAATTAAAGTTGTCCCTAAAGAAACAAAGGTTAAATCAGTAAAGTTCATAATAGACTGAACCATATCTCATATAGTGCCATTCCTCCTCACAGATATCCCATTGAGTTGAGGTGTACTAGAAAGATTTCATTATGAAACTATATCATTTTCTAAAAGATAATAATGAAATTTTTTA